>NC_142943.1:17238943-17261443 GCF_046866305.1 Octopus bimaculoides
ATATAATAATACAAAGAATATATATACATGTATACACACATATATGTACATACTTACATCTACATGTGTATATACATGCATATCAGGGTACAGGACGTTAGAACAATAAACTACAGACAACGGAACGAACATATAGGAAAACGGAAAGCCACTTGGAATATCCCTTCATCAGCTGTCTCTATTCTATCTAGACGTTTCGAAGATAAGACAGAACGTACTCTAGAATAGTCTCTTCCTGAGTAGTGGATCAACCCACTACACAGAGGATTCCAAGGTGGCAAACACAAACCAAGACAGGAAGAAATGGACAGTGAAAACAACATTCAAAAGCCGTACGGCCAAACGCAAATCTGAGGTAGAACGCTAGTAGTTCGTCTTGCCTTCACAGCGGCTGGAGTGAAAAGAAAGTTGACCACAGGTCACACGAGAGCAGAGAGGATGGTGGAGGGAGGAAGTGGAACAAGGAGGAAGGGACAGAAGGGTATAGCAGTGAAGTAGAGGCCAGGACAGAGGTATAGATAGAAAGATGGAGGAAGACAGATAGATAAATAGATAGAAAGATAGATATATATACATTAATCATATAATAAGGGATAAAATCATTCTTGATTTTATCAGGAGGTGAGCACGAAAATAAAAACCTTATAGGTAAATTTTCCAAATATTATATTAATAATTATATACATAATTATAACAAGGGATTAGCAAAAACGTTTTTCCACGCGTTGAAAATAGACGCCAAATGGCTCTAAACAACCTTAAAACCCCTAAAAATACAGGTAGTCGTCGAGTAAAAGAAAGATAATAAATTAAACCCCATGTGGGATCTATTTTCATCACGTGGAGAGGTGATTTTGCCACTCCCTTGTTATAATTATGTATATAATTATTAATATATATATACCGTAAATCCTCGAATATAGTCCGTCCTTGAGTATAATACGCAGGGGATTTTTAGAGGGCTGTACCTCTGAAAAACCTAAACCTTGTGTATAATACGCACCCCTTCTCTAACTTGAGTCTAGAAGGTCTATATAACGTCCTTGGTTTGTAAACATATATCCGGTAACGTCCTTTATTATTATTGTATATATAACATAATGCAAACGTGTAGCTTTTTTGTGCACTTTGTTTGCAGAAAATAAAGAAATAACAGTAATAACGTCAGTGAAAAATAAATATTAAGTAAAATTGCCTTTACATATTTATCACTATCAGTTATAAAAGCAAAAGCAAAAACATTTATTCAAATCTTTCAAATTCAACGTCACTTTCAACATCAAATAACTGCCCCATTTGTTCCTCCGTAAACATGTCAGCATCATTGTAGTGTAAATCTCCGTCATCATCAGATTCATAGTCAACATCAGAAGATTTACTTTCATTTATTTCATTTTTTCCATACAACGTCATCCTGAGTACCATCGAGTGCAGACGATATACAACACTTTTATTTTAATAAATGTTGCTTACTGCAAGTTATGGGTGATTCTTTTATGACTTCATTGCTTTCAAGGTATTTTCGCGCCCGACATCACAAAATACGTCTGAATAAACATTGCCGGACAGTAAATAGAGATTCGGACATTGCTTACAAAATATTTTTCCTTTTTAACTTCGTAGATAGTACGCACTAGGGATTTTGAGCTTTAAATTTTGGGTAAAGAAATGCGGATTATACTCGAGGATTTACGGTATATAAGAGACCAAAGTGTACGTACGCCCCGATATGTATATAAAAAGGGATACAAAAAATGGGACAAGAAGGCAAAGCATCCAGAGAGTTAGAGGATACAAAAAAGGAATAAGAAAAAACAAGGACGGGTCATTCGGAGTTTTCTTTCCTCAGTCGAGTTCCAGATTATCTTTGCGATTTCGGCTGGTTATACCTGAGATTGCTCCAATCTGGCCAGCCCCAAGGAAAAACTAAGCTAAGAGCACTAGATTCTTTGGAAGAAAGCAGCGAATGTATACGAAAACAAGGACGGAAAAGAAAAACGGAGAAATGGTACACAAATACAGATGCAAACAGTATTAACAACAGGTGTCTTTCGACTAAGGACGAATTAAATTAAGCTGGCGTGTGTGGAAGTGAAGCCTTACGGCTGGGACATAACAGATGACAGGCATGGGGAGGAATATAGATGTTGCAGGGTTGGTAGTCGAACCAAGAAAGAAAGGTCAGGCTTAGCCGAACACCAGTCACGTGGAGAGAGAGAGAGGTAGAAACAGGGGGGATATAAGAATTAGGGAGGGACGAGAGAAAAAAGAAAAGGGACAGAGTGAATCGAAAGAGGAGGAAAAAAAACTCCGAATGACCCGTCCTTGTCTTTTCTTACCCGTCCCTTTTTTGTATCATCTGTCTGGATGTTATATTGTCCCTTTTTTGTATCATCTAACTGTCTGGGTGTTTTGCGCTACTGTCCCATATTTTGCATTCCTTTTTATATACATATAGCAGCGTGCGTACACTTTGGTCTCTTATATGTAAGTACATTTATATATATCTAAATTTTGTACGACTCCCTTATTCTTTCATTCTTTCTTTCATTCTATCAGCCCCTTGACACTTCATTCTTTTCACTCTTCTTTCTTTCGTTCCCCCTCTCTCACATTTCCTAGCTTTCTCTTCATTCTCAACTTCCCCCCTCTTTCACTTCACTTTTCTTTTTTCTCGTCCCTCCGTAATTCTTCTATCCAGTGTTCGGCCAAGCCTGACCTTTCTTTCTTGGTTCGACTACCATCCGTGCAACATCTATATTTCTCCCCATGCCTGTCATCTCTTATGTCCCTGCCGTAAGGCTTCACTTCCACACACGCTGGCTTAATTCGTCCTTACTCGAAAGGCATCTCTTGTTAATGTCCTGTTATTTGCATCTGTATTTGTTTATCATTTCTCCGTTTTTTTTTCGTCCTTATTTTCGTATATATTCGCTGCTTTCGCTGCTTTCGTACACATTCGCTGCAAGGAATCTAGTTCTCTTAGCTTAGTTTTTCCTTGGAACTGGCCAGATTGGAGCAATCTCGAGTATAACCAGCCGAAATTACAAAGATAATCTGGAACTCGACTGAGGAAAGAAAACTCCGAATGACCCGTCCTTGTTTTTTCTTGTCCCTTTTTTGTATCATCTAACTGCCTGGGTGTTTTGCGTTCGTGTCCCATTTTTTGTATTCCTTTATATATATATTATTTTATATCAGACACGGTTGTAACGTCTCTTTTGAAAATGATATCGATCATGTGGTATATATATAAGAAGCATACACTTTTCAATAATAGCATGGATCGTACGATATGGACTATATAGATACGTGATGATAAAATAATGTCATCGTAACCCAAAATATGTGTTCAGTCGAAGCAACAAATGTATCGGTTTGTGACCTTTTAGAAATAGATTTCCATTAAATCATTTCTTACTGAAAGGGCATAGTAAAGTCCTAAATACTATGTCTGAATATAAAATTAGGGTGATTACAGCCTGAAAACCTTTGAAAATTGTATTGCTCGGCTAGATGCCACAGCTGAGAAAATCAATAACATTGTTTCAGTTACGTATATTCTGATTTTTCTAAACATTCATAAAAATTCTATTGATTTCATTCGTTTTGATATAATGAATTTTGTTGCCACTGATTGATTATTTTATCTATGATGGAATATCTATTTAAAAGGAAGGCAGTTCACGTTCTCTAACGTTCTATTTAATTAATTTGCTCAAGTAATATATTGTTAGTGATGGTGCTATTGAAGTATGAAAAATGTATTTAATCTCAATCTGACGCAAGTTATGGAGTGTAAATAATGAACCGAATACGTAAATATAGCAACATCAATGGCTTACGAAAAGCAAAAATTTGGTCGATGTTTACACTTAGCAATCTGAGAAAATACTTCATCTTCGAAAGGTTAATTTCCTGAAATTCGGATGATGTAAGATAAAAGTGTCAGTTTACTGAAAAGAACATTAGACAGATCTTTACATATTATTCAATAGTTCAATATCTATGTACAAAGAATCATAACCAGTTTAAATCAAAGATATCAGTAGATTACTGATATCACTAATTTATATGCATATAAATATAAATGTGATTGTTGTACTTGTTTAAGATATGAAAGCTACTTACCATGGGTTCAATCTTCAGTTCTTTTCTTTCTTTGTCACCTTGATCAAAAAATTCTGACATCACTAAATCTGCAACCTAAGAAGAATAAAAAGAAAACATTACAAAAACGACATCTTGCGCGTCATGATTTTAAATAATTACACCATTATCGGGTTCTTGGCTGACTCTAACGAAGTCATCTTGGCCAGAACTTACTCCTTTATAGAGGCCGACAAGAAACAGATCAGCGTTACCCTTCTTCCGCTGACAAAGTCACATAAAAAGGGAAGAGAAAGCAAGAATAAATATTACAGTTGGAAATGAAAATAATATCATGTAATATAGATATCAAAGAAATAATATAGAAATCAAAGGAATTTCATTTAATTCCTTTTATTATGCCATACAATTTTTATGACATCATCATGAAGAGTCGTTATAAATTTAGTCCTTCGGAAAGTATTTAGTACACACCGGTTTGTTTGTCAAAAATGTACTAATAAAATAAAGGTTACCGTAATAACGATAAATCTTGTGATGATCAAAAAGGGCAAACAAAATATTGATTTCAAACTTCGGCACAAGGTCAGAAATTTGTTGCGGAGGGGAGGGCTCTACTCGATTATATTGATCCCAATGTTCAGCACTTATTTTATCGACTCCGAAAGAGTGGAAGGATGCTGCTATAGAACGTGTGTGCCAAAAGTGGTTTTCAAGGTTTCGGTCCAAGATGCACCTCGCTCTGGCTGGCCAATTAAGATAACAGTGAAACCAACCCTCATTATACGACCAGGATGATCCAGATCATATTTCAATTGAATGAGACTAATCTCGTCTAAAGGATTTCCAAATGCAGTTCGTTGCAGAAACATGCAGAAAACGATCCTTTTTTGAAGAGAGTGGTGACAAGGACCGCGGCGAACCACAAAAAACAACCGCCAGAGCAGGAATTTGTCTAAAGAAGGTTAAGGTTTCAATTTGGTTTGATTGGAAGTGTGTTATTTTTTATGAGCTTCTTCCTACGAATAGATAGGACCATCAAATCAGATGTGTACTGTCGCCAGCTGGACAAGTTAAACGCAGCGACCCACCAGAAGCGTCCAGAACATCCTATTCGTGAGGGCACTGTCATTTATGATAATGCCAGACCGCACACTACTTTGTAGACGTTACTGTGGCTTGGCTGAGAAGTTTTGCCTCGCCCTCCATATCCGCCAGACCTTTCGCCTTCCGATTTCTACTTATTTCGGTCTCTTAACAATTCATTGAATGGACAGACCTTCAACTCCGAAGAGAATGTAAAAAATTACCTGGAAGGTTTGTAAAGAAGGAAATTCTTTGAGAAAGAAGTATTGGATCTACCCAAAAGATTGGAGGAGATAATGAAACGAAACGGTAATTATATCATTTTATAAATCAGTTTGTGCTAGGAACTTACATTTCATTTTCGTTTAAAAACTGAACGGAGTTTTTGACCAACTCAATACTAACTGTATTAGAAAAGTGGGAGAGACTTTGGATATCGGAAAACGTACCTCTACAGTTTCATACAATTTAAAACAAGAAAATGTAAACGTGCCTTCTGATCTGTTGGAAGTATTTGAATCCAACGCAGACTCATTTTTCCAACATGGAGACAAAAAATAAAGCTTGGGTTTCACCAAGAAACGAAAGCTCCACACTAAATGGCATTCCACTTCTTTAGAAATTTAACAGCCATCGATCTGCAGAGAGATTGTCTTTTTGGCTAACAAAGGCGCCATTTTTCGTGTTTTTTTTTTTTGTGAGTCGATCCTGGATTGTGAACAACGAATGATACATTGAGACACTCAAAAGGCTCAGAGAAGCTGTTAGCAGAAAAAAAACGAGCATATTCTTCATGACAATACACGATCACATTCGTCGCAATATATCAGACAATCGGCAAATTGGATTGGTCAGTTTCTCTTCATTTCATGTCCTCCGAATTCTACTATTTCGGTTCTGTGAAAGACAGAGTTCGGGAATAATGATTCGGTGACAGAGCAGAGTTGAAATTGGCTGAGAAGTGGCTACACCAGTACGTTAATATTCTTTCCAAGAAGATTCGATAGAGCAACGATACATATTCTTTTATTTGTTTTAGTCATTTGACAGCGGCCATGCTGGAGCACCGCCTTTAGTCGAACAAATTGACCCCAGAACTTATTCTTTGTAAGCCTAGTACTTATTCTATCAGTCACTTTTGCCGAACCGCTAAGTTACAGGGACGTAGACACACGAACATAGGTCGTCAAGCGATGGCGGTGGAACAAACACAGACACACAGTTATATACATACATACATACATGCATTTATATATATATATATATATATATTATATATATATATATATATATATATATATATATATATATATATATATATATATATATATACATATATATACATATATATATACGACGGGATTCTTTCAGTTTCCGACTACCAAATCCACTCACAAGGCTTTGGTCGGCCCGAGGTCATAGTAGAAGACAGTTGCCCAAGAATCCACGCAGTGGGACTGAACCTGGAACCCCGTGGTTGGTAAGACAGCTCTTCATGCGCCTATATATATATATATATATATATATATATAGAGAGAGAGAGAGAGAGAGAGAGAGAGAGGGAGGGAGACATCACTAAAGTGACAGAGGGTACAAAGTGGTAGCGGCATTGCAGGAAATAAGAGTCAAACCGACTCATTAGCTACAAGGGTATTGTCTGAATTAGTTGACAAGGGAGACAAGCTGCCTACGGTCGCAGATATAGCCATATCACTGGTGATTTCGAATTTTGATGCAGAGTATCTTAATTCTCATCGGTGGCTCTTATCACGCCTATGGTTAAACTCAACTCACCTCGTCACCTAATATGAAAACCGTTGAACTCATGTACTGAATTCAAAAACGGTAGAAGTGAAAACTATAAAAATAGGGGTGGCTTATTAGCTATTTAACAACCCAAGGCAAATTTATAGACGTCACTAACTTCACAGAGGGTACAATATGGTACCGACACTGCTAGACATAAGAGCCAAACCGACTCATCAGCCTCGGGAGCGCTATCTTGATAAGCTAACAAAGGAGACCTGATTCCTACGGTCATAGTTTTCACTCCTAGTGTTTTTGTAATCAGCACATGAGTTCAACGGAGCTCGTCTCCCTTGTCAGCTAATGAAGATAGGGTTTTGTGGTTAATGAGTTGTTTTGACTCTTATTTCTAGCAATGCTGGTGCCACATTTTACCCTCTGTCACTTTAGTGACATCTATAAACTTTCCTTAGGTTGTTAAATTGCTAATAAGCCACTCATATTATTTACACACACACACATACACACACACACACACACACACACATACACACACACACACACACATACACACACACACACACACACACATATATATATATATATATATGTGTATCTTTTCAAATTCCTTAAGCGTCTTCGTCTCTCTATCGCTATAGAAAATGATTATACTAGGGTTAACCTCCTTGTTGTTACTTTTGGTGTAAGTAATGAACTATACCAACCTTATCATAAGCGAAATGAGTGCTTAAGATATATAATTAAAAATTCAAATCACCCAAGAAGCATAATAAATTCTATCATTGAATATATATATATGCCCGTTTTCGAGACATTTGGCTAATGAGGATGTTTAAGGAAAATCAAAATTACTACAACCAGACATTATTTGAAGCTGGATATAAAGATAAAATTTACTATATCCAGAATAATAACAATTATAAAATTCCCAGTAATGATAGAATATTATATAAATTGGAGGCTTAAAAGAGAGTATAATAAAACAAAAAATTTAGATATTTTTTAACTAAGCTAAATAAAAGAAAGAGCAATAATGACACAAATGTGATATGCAAAAACTTAAGTATTAAAGATAAACATATTAATAAGTATAGGCCTAAATCTTTAGGAAATAAATATGTGATTAATAATAATAATAATAATAATAATAATAACAATAATAATAATAATAATAATTACACTACTGGGCACTGCACACATCCTACGCAAAACACTTTCAATACAGTAACCATAAGAGCATCACAACAAACCACAGCACATACCCAAGGCACACAGAGCTGCGCTCGGTAGTGAAGTGAAAGCACGTTATAAAAATAAAACTACTGAATAATAATAATAATAATAATAATAATAATAATAATAATAATAATAATAATAATAAATTTAGAAATAAAAATTACAATAGGAAAAAATCCAATATTAATAAAGGCAGTACTAATAAAAAAAAGTATATATAAATCATAAAAAGAATAAATCAACAAATATTTGATATAATGTTCCATTCTCATTTTCAATAGCTACCAATTTCCCTCGAAAATTCTTTGCTGCACTAGATAGGTTATTTCCCACCTTTAAGTAAATATGGGAAATTATTTAATCACCATAGTAGAAAGTTTTCGTATTCAGCCACTAGAAATTTATTTGAGATTATAGCAGCATACAATAAGCAGAGTATTAATGAATATCTCAATTTTAAAATTATAACTAGAACGGATAAAGTGTATCGTGAAATTAACTCTAATGATATTATTTCTGAACTAGTAATTACAACTCTGATAATACAGTTAGGTTTATTACGTAACTTTCGAGTGACGAATACAAGTGAATAAATTCCTGAGTAATTGTCAAAACAAAATTATATGCGCTTAAGAAAATCAGTGTTTAAGGGTAAATATAGTATAGTACATTGGTTCATATGCTACAATTTGGAAATCTAGATTTCATAATCATTCTCATTCATTTAAGACTAGAAGAAAAAGTAATTCTACAGATCTAAGTAATGCATTTGAAATTTAAAAGACAGGAACAGTTTATATGGTTTAAAGTAGCCCATTATTGCTTATGCACCGACGTACAATATTGGCAATTCTGCATGTGATCACTGCCTTGCAGAAATGTATTATATAATTATTTCTAAAGAAATTTTATCAAATTTGAATGGGAACTTTACTATAAGATGCAGCCATAAATTTCAAAAGACATTCAAATATTTCACCTCTTAATTATAATATCTCATATATTATATAAGGTTAATTCTTCTAACAGGTTTAATACATTTAATAAATAGATAACTAATTGAAGTGACTATAATCATAGCGTAAAATTCTTATCTTTAATAAATTCAAATTACGATAAACGTAACCAAACAAACGAAGTTTGATTTTAGAAGCGTTGAGAGGTCTTAGAAAGTTAGAGAAGTGATTTTAAATTCTCAATCGCAGGATAATGCTAAAACTATAGCCTGAACAGGATAAACTACCCCTATTTTGCAGAAAAAAGTGTAGGCAGTTAGCTATGAGACTCGAACTCACATCTCCGTGATTACGCGTCGCGGTGCTCTGACCGATTGAGCTAAACTCTCCCACTACAGATTCCTCTGCAAATTTAAGATGTATAGAAATTTTGCTTTATGAGACGCTATCATATGAGATGATACATATGTATATATATATATATATATATATATATATATATATATATATATATATATATATATATATATATAATATATATATATATATATACATACATATATACTTCATTTAGAGAATTAACATTGCTTGTTTTCACTTTTTCGATATCAGTGCAGAATTTCACTGGAAAAATATACATAAGGTTGGCAAGAATTTATATCTCCCATCGAAGGTCGGTAGCTATCGGACGCTGACGAAGGGAAATAACCCTGAAACCCGGGTCCGTTCGTGCTACGATCACGATGAGAGGGATAACTTCCCTTGGAAAAACAAACAGGACACGGTAGTGTGTCGATAAGCCAGCTGGGGAGATGTCCTCCTGGGGCTAAAGCAACAGTAACATCCACCCCTAGGGGTCAGCCACACTTAAGTGGCAATACACTTCACTTTATCGTGCAGTTACTGTTAATACTTCATTTAGAGAATTAACATTGCTTATATATATATATATATATATATATATATATATATATATATATATATATGTATGTAAATATATATATATGAATATATAAATATATTTATATATATGTATATAAATGTATATATGTGTATATATATGTATTTGTACATGTTCGTGTATGTGTGTAGGTTGTGGAAGCTTCCCGTGAGATTTGTGCTGTGAATGGGGAAAGAGCTATGCCTCAGTGTACCACCCACCGTTGGTTTTCGCGCTTTAAGAAGAGAATTTTGATCTTGAAGACAGATTACACACCGATCGACCAATTGGGTTCGAGGAAGGGCGATTGAATCAACTTTTTCACGAAAATCCAAATCAAAGGACCAGAGAATTGTCGGAACAGATGGATTGTGATAAAAAAAAACTGTAGAAACCACCTTCTCTCAATGTCTAAGGTTCACATCGCCTATATGTACAAAGTTGTGATTCAAGAACTCTAATGAGAAGTCCTGCTCCATGCTCCATGATCTTGATCAAGACTAGGCGCCGTCAGATTTTCATCACTTTCGACCATTTTGCGCGGTGTATCGTTGAATAATGTCGTAGAATTGAGGTCTCGGTTGGTCAAATTCGTTGAGTCAAGACCGGAATATTTCTACCAACGAGGCATCGAAAAAAATATTGAACGATGGGAGGAAGTCGTAAAGAACAACGGAAAATATATTTTCTATTAATTTGTTGTAGTCTTTACGTTTAAAACAATTTTGAAAAAAAAACGCTCATGAATTATTTTTTAACTCAATATACACACACACACACACACACACACACACACACACACACACACACATATTATATATCTGTATTTCTGTATGGTTGTATGTAAAAGTTTCCATATATCTACGAATGTCTACAAATACTGTATTATTTTATAACTATATAACTTAGTTGGCTTACATTACTACTACTACTACTACTACTACTACTACTACTACTAATAATAATAATAATAATAATAATAATAATATAGGAAGCCCAATATATCCAACATGACCGATAAGGGCACACCAGGCACATGCATCACAACCAAGATAAATAGCGGGTGATCTTGCAGGTGGGACCCAGTTAGAATTTTCTTCAGGCCGAATGACTCATTCCGATCAAAAGATACATGAATAAGGGTTGTTTAATGATGAAGGAAACGTCCATATTTTCAGGGGTGAATTGGACAAATCTCTCTCAACACATGACTATGGTCCTTCCTCACTACTCCTGCTAGCAATCAGAGATACGTATATCGTCAGTCACTAAGGGACAGACTGGTCAAGGCCGATCAGCTGACAAGTAAATAAGTGGTACAAAGCAGAATATTTGCTACAGCCCATCTTTTACACCAAGACAAAACATACATGATAACATTTCCAATCAACTAAAATCAGAAGCTAGGACAGTCACTGCCTGATAATACTGCATGAAAAAAGGAAAGAAGAAAGAAAAAGGAGAGATGCGAAGAAGAGGCATTACAAAGGGTTGAGGCTGATACGCATTTGCTTATATAATATCTGTATTATTTTCATGCAACGCTTTATAACACGAGCTTAAGGAGAGGAATGGTAGCAAATATAACAAAAGTATGGTAAATAAGATAGAAAAGACAAGGCCGAACGCAAGGTAAATTAGGAAAAAGTGTAAAGCAAGGGAAATTAAATTGATAGAAAGAACAAGTTTCGAATACACAGACACTGTAAAAGGCTGATAGAAATAGAGAATACATAAATAAATGACTCAGGTAGATAAAGTATATATCGAAGGTTGTTCAATGTGAAAAAAAAAAAAACAAGAGAAAAAATATTAATAGGTGGAAAGAGTATGTACAAAAATGCTTATAACTAGAAAATCGTGCAAAGATGTTTGTATGCTCAACAAGCCTAATGTATATGATGGCGAACCTAAATACTTTTTAAATGGTAATTGCCTGATTAAAGAAGTTTTTTTATAGGGATTATGCACATGTTAATAATAATCTTAGGTACAAAACTTATACTGGAGCTACATAAAGCAGCTTCAGATCGAGACATTATTTACAAAAGAATTTATTCAAATATCCGAAATTTATTCAAATATCCGAAAAACATGTTAGCGAATTTAGTTAAACAAGTATGGTAATGAAAAGAAGTTGTTTCTGTCCCCTTTAAGATACAATAGTCAATATTAGGAGAAAGCAAGCCCATAGAGGCATGAATCTCTCCCGCCTGCGTTCCAGGGAGTAGAGACCTAGTGCCTGCAGTCGCTCCCTGTAGTTCATCTGGGAGGATACAGGAGGCGGTCGAAAAAGCCAGCTTCTATATATGGCTGAAGCGGGAAGACCGAATATGGCTTGAAAGTCATAACATGTCTAGGTGAGACAGGCTGACACTGAAGTGGCTTCGCGCCCTCCATTGTCAGTTAAAGTTCATACAGTGTCATGTGACAACTTGCTGGGGCTACTTGCTGGAGCCTAGCAGCGGGAAATTTAGACAGTGTCACGTGACAACTAGCTGGGGCTGCCTGCTGAAGCCTAGCAGCAGATATAAAAAGGGGAACTTGACATGACGATCAGTCGGACGTTGACACTCGTTGATGCTGCATCGAAGAGGCCAGGGAATAGAAGAAAGAAGACATGCACCCAACACCAGAGCTGAAGACACCTCCGAAAGGAGGGGCCCCGCCACGTCAAAACGGTAGAGGAATAGGGGCCGAAACCGGACGTGGTTCCTCCTGATGATGTCTTCAGCTAACTGGATCCTAATCCACCAAGGAAAGGTATGTCAGAAGAAAGTAATTCAACAACGCGGGTTGATGAACCGTAAGACGTGTGGCCAGAACCTCCTGGAAAATAACCATAGCGAGGGACATTCCACAGTTGAATTAGAACAGTCACAAACAGTGAAAAAAGATATGCACCCAACACCAAATTTATGGAATCAATAGCAAGCTCTCGTATCCTATATGAAAATGTCGGTAATAAAATTCTGAAGATTTGATGTAAGTTACATATATTGAAATGTTACCAGAATTTGATATCTTCGTTTCAATTTATGTATTTTGTCGAATGATTGGTCTGCCCCTATACTATAACAAAGAGAATTACTTATTAATTACTCTGGATTATGTAACTTTTAGTAAAAGAAATAAATTATTTCACATTATCTGTTATCTTCTACTTGTTTCAGTCATTTGACTGCAATAATAATGAGGCACCGCCTTGAAGGGTTTTAGTTGAACAAATCGACTCCAGGACTTATTTTTCCAAAGCGTGCTACTTATTCTATCGGTCCCTTTTGTTGAACTGCTAAGTTACATACATACATACGTACATATATTTAAACCATGGTTTTTTTTTCAGTTACCATCTACGAAATCGACTCATAAGGCTTTCATCGGCCCGAAGCTATAGTAGAAGACCAAGGTGCCATGCAGTGGGACTGAACTCGGCACCATGTTGTTGGGAAGCAAACTTCTTACCACAGAGCCACACCTGCGCGCATATATATGTATATGTATAGAGGATGCGTAAGATATTTGAGGACAGTCTTATGTTTATAAAAAAGAAAAGCAGATATGTAATAACAGAAAATAACTTTATTTATAAAAAAATGCTATGATGATAAAAAGAAACCTTATTTTCTATACAGTTATTCAATAAAGCCACCTTCAGCTTCAATAACTGCTTCTATATGAGATCTAAATCATCTACATGCTTGAATCAAGTGGTCTTGGTTCATTTTCGACATTACTCTGACTATGGCAGCTTTGAAAGAATCTTTGGTGTTATAGGTGTGTTCATTTACCTTTCTCTCAACAACGCTCCACATATAATAGTCCAATGGATTGAGATCTGGCGAATTAGGAGGGCAAATTTTAGAGTTATATATGATGTCTTCGTGGACAACATTTCTGACTGTTCTTTCTGACACATGGAGATCTTTTGCAATTGATATCATAGACTTTCTGGGATTGTAATCAATGGTCTGTTGATCTTGCTGGATAAATTCAGGTGTTCTGATGATTCAGAACGTTTAAAATGCTTTTTATGTTTTGATACTGGTGATACCTTTTCATCTTCAGTCTCTAGCTCATTACAAACTTTGTAGACGAAAGTTTTGGCAACATTTAAAACTCTGGATATTTCGAAATCACAATGCTCAGCTTTTATAACCACAATAACCGTATGCCTCTTCATTTCTTGAGTAAGCTGAGCGTCTGCCATTATTATTTGCATGTACCGCATCGGCTATCATTGCATTTGGACAGAGTGAATATTTGATTTTTGTTGATGAGGTCAAACCTTGCTTTGTTAATAGGTTTTTCCATGCTTTTTCAATATACTTCCTAAATTCAGTGTTTTATTTCTCTTCTATTTCCTGGTAGAGTTTTTGTTCTAAGTAACCCATCACCGAATCCGCATAAACGGGAGCACCCGTCATTCCCATAGCCGTGCCTTTAATTTGGATATAGTTCTTTCCATTAAAGAAAAAAGTATTATTTTCCAGGATAAGTCTCACTGAGTCTAGTATAAATGTCACGTGAATCTGTTGGTAATTGCTTCTCTATGTATAGGTATAAAAGACAAAAGAACAGCCAGTCTGCTACAGTACATGTCAGACGGGATCTTGATGAATGCCATGAGGCATGAAAGTATACTAATCCTTATATATTTAATACTCTATACTTAATACTCAGTATTTCATATATTCAATAAGACATTCAATACTTCATTTCATTTTACTATTTATATTATATATTCCATATTCTATATCCCACATTAATTTTATAAGAATATAAATAAAACATAGAAAGCAGACAGAACTGGAACTCTTTTAAATAATATATATATATATATATATATATATATATATATATATACATATATATATATAAATATATATATATATATGTGTGTGTGTGTGTGTGTGTGTGTACATATATATAAATATATATGTAAATGAGGAAAATAAGACAAGCTAGAAAATGCTAAAACAATTTCATCATGAAGAACATGATAAAATTATTTTAGCAATTTCAATCTTGTCTTATTTTCTTTATACATATCAACTCGTGTGATCCTTTTCAACCTTCTTCATATATAGAAATACACACACACACACACACACACACACACACACACACATACAAACATGTATATATATATATATATATATATATATATATATATATATATATATATATGCATATATATATAAATATATATATACATATATGTATAAATATATATATATATATATGCATACATATATATATATTTAAATATATATATACATATATATATATATATATATATATAATGATACATATATATATATACTTATATACATATGTGTATATATAAGTATAGATATACACAAATATATATATATATATAAACACACATATATATATATATTTATACATATACACATATATATATATATGCATACATATATATATATAAATATATATATATATATATATGTATATATATATATATAAAATATATATATATATATAATATATATGTACTTATATACATATATGTATATATATATATATATATATATATATATATATATATATATATATATATATATATATAGGAGAATATACGAAAAAACAACAACAGACGAGGACAGGTGGTGTAAATAACAAAAAGATGTATTAGTATGACGCTCGGGAATACGGAAAGTCTTTGACGTTTCGAGCTACGCTCTTCAACAGAAAGAATACAGAGACAAGGAGAAAAACACGGAGAAAAAAAATTGAATAGTGTCCAGTCAACGGTCAATCATAATAATGGCTGATCATAACAATGGCTGACCGGAAGTTAGAAATTCTTTTTTCAGGAGAGCTAAGAAAAGGGGGAGATAACAAACGGTGATCGAAGAACGGGGGGCTGTGTGTGGGAGATAGAATGCTGGTGATCTTGACGTATGTAGTGTGAAAATGGGGAAGGGAGAAAGCACTTGGTCAGTTGTAGTGTGATGCGAGGGTATTGGTGTGGTGTGATGTGAGGGTGTTGGGAGGTGGGGATGGCATGGGTGGAGTGTGGGTTAGGCTGAGGGTGGGGTAGAGGTAGGGGTCTGTGGGTAGGGGGTATGTGGGTAGGGGTATGTAGGTAGGGGTATGTAGGTAGGGGTGGGTGGTGGGTGTAAGGAATTGGATAGGGTGGAGTGGGAAGGTAGAGTAGGAGTATGTTGGGGTGTGGTGGGATGAGCTTATGCGGGGGTGTTGACGATGAAGGGGGAAGGGGAAGGTGGATGTAAGAGAGGGGGAAGAGGGGGAAGATGGGTATGGGAGGGGAGAGAAAAAGAGGAGAGAGGGTGGGTATAAGAGAGGGAAGGTGGATTGAGAGGGGGGAAGGTTGGTATGGGGGAGAGAGAGGAGGAAGGTGGGGGGAAGGTGGATTGAGAGAGGGGGAAGGTGGGTATGGGGGAGAGAGAGGGGATAGAGAGAGAGAGAGAGAGATAGATAGATAGTTAGATAGATATACATATATATTCATATATATATATATGCATATACATATGTATATATATATACACACATATATATCTAAATATATATGTATAAATTTATATATATGTACTTATATACATATATATAAACATATATACATATATAATACATAGATAAATATATATATATATATATATATATATATATATATATATATATATATACATACGTATATATATAAATTTATATATACACATATATATATGCACATATAAATATATATATGTACATATATATATATATATATATATATATATAAATACTTATATACATATAATATATATATAAACATATATATATATTTCTATATATGTATATATTTCGATTTTTTGGATTTGGTTTGAAAAATTCCTTATATGAGTTCGTGTGTTGAAGCATATTCTGTTGTATCTGGGGAGAGTCATTCTCTTTTGTTCCCTTAAAATTTAACACACTCACCGGTAAAATTTCCACTTATTTATTTTTATTTTTCTAATATTTTCGTTGCGTCAAAACATCAAAAATTAAATAAAATAATATATACTCCGAAATCAGCCAGTACTAAAAACGAAAGGCATTTCAGTTTGCATTATGGCAAGTAAACGAAATGCCTTTACCAACCCGTTGTAATACCCGCACACACAGACAAGTGAACGAAGCAGTGGATTTCTTTTCCGCCTTACCTACAACCAGCGAGGCAGTTACCATGGATTAAATTGACATTAGCTTAGAAGATATACTACGAGTCATAGATGAGGTAGACGTACCCTCAACTGCTGTCCCTGATGGTTTCCCAGCGATCCTCCTCAAATCGTGTAAGCAAGCCCTGGCGAAACCACTACAGATTCTCTTCCAGACCTTTCTTGCAAATGGCAGGCTGCCAAGCAAACTGAAGGAGGGAATGATATGCCGAATCCATAAAGGAAGGAAGCAGAGCAGATGCCAAAAACTATAGGCCTGTCATATTGATTTCTTGCATCAGCAAAGTCATGGAACGGATAGTCAGATGGAAACTAATCGCATTCCTTGAAGAAAACAACTTACTGAGTGATACTAAGCATAGCTTTCGATCAGGTAGGAACTGCTTGACCCAGCTCTTACAGCACTATAACTGGATCTTGAGGTAGTTACTCATCAACTCAAATGTGGACGTAATATAGCCTGCTCTCACAGGTATGGTCACCAACAGTGTAACATTAACAGTGGACCTTGAAGTAATCAAGCGAAGCTTCACAAAGAAGATTTTTCGTTGCAACAGCTCAGCTACCGGGAAAGGCTGAAACAGCTAAGACTCTACCCAGCTGGAGCGATGGCAGGAGAGGTAAGCAGTAATATACATCTGGAAGATCATGGAAAGAATTGTGCCAAATTTTGGCATTGAAAGCTACACCAGTGCCTGAACGGATCAACACTGTACAGTCTCAAAGATCCCAGCAATTCCATCGCGCTTCAGGTAAGAGGTGCAAATGAGGGTAGCAACATCAACCTCCCTTATTCACCAAATGGCACATATTAAAGTAGGCTCTGAATGATAAAAGTGTAGCAAAACGGTGGTACCCCAGAATGGCCACAGCTCTTAGCTTAAACAAAAAAAATATACATATGCACACATATATATATACATATATATACATATTTATATACGTACATATATATATATATATATATATATATATATATATATACATATACATATATATATACGTACACATATATACATACATATATATGTATATATATATATATATATATATATATATATATATATATGTGTGTGTGTGTGTGTGTGTGTGTGTGTGTGTGTGTGTGTGTGTGTGTGTGTGTGTGTATTTGTGTGTGTGTGTGTGTGTGTGTATAATGAAGAAATAAGTGATATAGGTATCCTCTTTATACAGCTCAACCGATTAGCGCTCTGGTAGAGCTTCAGGAATATAAAATTAAGGAGAGGAGAAAACAAATTCAAAGGCCGATGTATATATTCATTCAATCTATATTAACGAAATTCTCCATGGTATACAAAGTACATACATGGATGCATTCATCTATATGATATTTTAAAAATTTATAAAAATTTATAAATACATACATATACATGAAAATTTATAAATATATAAAAATTCATACACATAAAAATTCATAAATATAAATATATAAAAAGGTATAAGTCCATAAATATACTTGCGAAGTCCTAATGAAGAGGATGACAAAGCAGATGTAAAATGATTAATAAGGAGTCTGGAACATGTACAAAGTAATAATTACTACCAGTCCATTAAACCCGGTTTACTAGACAAAGTAATTAAATTTGCAGAGAAATTTAATACTATCACACGTTTGGAGAAAAATATCATATTTACTGCAAGGAAAACACTGATCTCCTTCAAAAATAGGACATGGGCCCGATCTAACCTCCATGATGACTTTGATGTTACAAAGAAAAGTTCGGATTCTGCCCAGGTCACAGATATTGTTGGACTATTTTTAATCTCTAAAATTAGGGAATAATTCCCTAATATTAGTGGAGGCCTATATAAAGATGACGCCTTATTCGCCATATCTCAATCCTCTGCAAAAGTAACTGATAGGATTTTGATGACATTTTTTATATAATACAAATTAGATATCGTATTTGAAAATGTCTCTAAATATATTAACATACTGGATGTAACATTACATTTGGACAATGTCTTATTCTACCCCGACCATAAGCCTAGCAAAACTATCAAATCATCTCCAAAGTGTCATTAATGAATAATTAAAGGCATGTCGATAAGAATATCTAATTTATCCGCAAATGAAAAATTATTTAACGAGTTTGCACCCCTTTATAATACAACACTAAAAGACAGCGGTTTTAACAGTAAAACATTCTATATTAAAAACACGATATTTAAAATCAGATTAGGCAAACAGTTTCCAAATATTACGAATTCTAACATTGACTCACATCATATAAATAACCCCACCGAATATAGGAATCAACAACACTAAGACACTATAGATTTTTCAAGTATAGCCAGACGATACAGAGCAGAATAGAAACTATTCTGGGAGGAAACGGGAAACTGTATGGTTTACACCCCCTTTCTCCCTCCAAGTAAAAACCTTCCTAAGTTATTTTTTAGCATTATCGATAGGAACTTCCCACCTGGTCATAAATACCACTCTATATTTAATAGATTGTGTCTTAAATTATCTTGGATCAATCATTGCAACAAATAACAGACTTAAACTTAGAAATAACAAAACCATTAGAGATTACCTAACTGATCCTAACATGGAGAACAATAATAAGGACTTGGATATTAAAAATAGTAAGACTAAACCCAGAAACAAAATAAAAACATGTAATTGTCGTAATAGGGAATTTTGTCCCCTTAAAGGCTTCTGTTTAAGGAGAAATACCGTATATATAGTTAAAGTCTCAACTCTAAAAGATCCTAAAAAGATTTAGATAGATAGTACTATTGACTTTAAAAATATATATAGGGCGCATATAAACTCGTTCACTAACCACGAAACAAAAACTCAACTACACTAGCAACCTACATCAATAGATTAAAAATGAACAACAAAGAATTCAATATGAGTTGGTCTATAATAAGGGAAGCCACACCATATAATACACACATGAAGAATTGCAATTTATGCAGGAAGGAGGCGATCCACATAATCTGAGCCATCTAAATATCTGACGTTATAATTACCTGTAGACACAAATATCTTTCAACGTTTAAATTTTTTTTAATTATTAAACTATAGGATTCTAATTTAGCCTTACTTCATAAAATATATAGTATATATAGCGTTGTAATATACCTGGCATTATACATTGTGTTTAATATGATATGCCCAAAGAGAATGCTCTGATCAAACATTCGATCTTTATTGCATTATTTAACCCACCATTTCTTTTAAAATTTTAACCTTATGATTCTATTAACTCTGATGAGAGAAATATAGAGTTTTGTTATGGTTGGAGTTAGCTCGCCCACGGCAACTTATATCTTTTCGAAACGGCCGTAAGACTTTATACATAGACTTTATGCATGTTCCAGACTCCTTATAAATCATTTTAATCTGCTTTATCATTCTCTTCGTTCGGACTTCGCAAGTACATTTATGGACTTACACTTTTTATATATTTATATTTATGAATTTTTATACTTGTAAATTTTTATGTGTATGGATTTTTATATATTTATAAATTTTCGTGTATATGTATGTATTTATAAATTCTTAGAATTTTTTTATATATCATATAGATGAATGCACCTCAACCCTTGAATTTGTATTCTCCGCTTCTTAATTTTATATGTATATATATATATATATATATATATATATATATATATATATATATATATATATATATATATATACATACACATATTTTAGAAATAGATGTCAAATACTATTTCCAACTAAGGATTGCAAAGCATGCTTCTCATGCACAGCATGAAATCAATTGATATTGGGATATGTATTAGCTGCCTACATATACCATCCTGAAAGGTAGACCTATTTTTTAAAATATTCATTACATTACTCGTGTGTGTATTTATCGTAGAATTGGTGTTTTTTTTAAGCTTTCGCTTTGCTTTTTAGCAAGCGGTATCTTTACCCTTTTTTTCTTCAAATATATATAGATGCATATATATATATATATATATATATATATATATATATATATATATATATATATATATATATATATATATAACCTTGGCATAGCTGGTAAATTAGGAGAATGGTTGCATGACTTCCTGAATGGTAGAAGTCAGACAGTTGCAGCCAATGGAGAACTATCTAGGGAAACGCAAATATTGAGCGGCGTTCTGCAAGGAACTTCCTGGGGCCACTACTGTTCATAGTGGCCCTTCTGGACATGCCCACGGTCACTCGGAAAGCCACTGTCACTAGCTACGCTGATGACACAAAACTATCTCAGGCAATAAAGAATTCTGATGATATAATAAGCCTGCAGAATGACCTAAGTGCAATATACAAGTGGGCAG
Source organism: Octopus bimaculoides (assembly GCF_046866305.1). Lineage (NCBI taxonomy): Eukaryota > Metazoa > Mollusca > Cephalopoda > Octopoda > Octopodidae > Octopus > Octopus bimaculoides. The sequence continues at coordinate 17,260,549 of NC_142943.1, forward strand.
AGAAAATAACATGCAATTCAATGCAAAAAAATTTCAAGTACTGCGCCACAAGGCCACAAGTGCCTCCCAACTGGCATACACAGGACCTGGAGGTACTGCAATCCCAGAACCACAAACAGTAAGAGACCTGGGCATCAACATGTGTAGTGATGCATCATTTCACATGAACGTTGTCAAGTTGACAGCAAAGTGCAGACAACTGGCAGGGTGGATACTGAGGTCATTCCGAACAAAGGATCAGAAAGTCATGTTGACTCTATGGAAGACATTTGTTCTGAGCCGCCTAGACTATTGCTCTCAGTTGTGGTCACCACACAGTGTCAAAGCGGACAGCAGAACTCGAGGCAATTCAGCGTCACTATGCAAAAAAGATCGCCACAGTCCAACAGATGAACTACAGGGTGCGACTGAAGGCGCTAGTTCTCTACTCCCTGGAGGCAGGAGAGATATGTAATAATATACATATGGAAGATACTGGAAGGACTGGTACCAAACTTTGGCATCAAGTACTACACGAATGCCCTCACATGTCGCCACTGCATAGTACCAAGGGTACCGTCCACTGCATCTCACATAAGAACAAGGTACTGCAACAGCCTCGGTTTCAGAGGACCTCAGCTCTTTAATGACCTGCCAAAACATTTGAGTGACCTGCAAGACGTGGATATAGAGGTCTTCATAACAAAACTCGACGCTTTCCTCTCCACGATACCAGACGAACTAATGGCTCGAAATAAGACACAGTTTAGGGCAGCGATGTCAAATTCTCTTATACACCAGATGTGCCATCAAAATTCTTGATTTGACTATATCAGGTGGAGGAGAAGAGCCATGCAAGGAACGTGAAGAGAGCACAGCATAAAGACAGAAAGTCACGGTGGTGCTCCAGCATGAC
>NC_142943.1:17266443-17356443 GCF_046866305.1 Octopus bimaculoides
AAAGCTTGAAACATGTGTACCGCAGAATCCTTTGTGTTTTTGTTTTTATTTTTGTTTTTATTTTTGCATTTACAATTTATATATATATATATATATATATATATATATATATATATATATATGAGTGTGTGTGTGTATGCATATGAATATGTATATATATATATATATATATATATATATATATATATATATATATATATATATATATATATACATATATATACGTAAAGATATATATATGTGTGTTTACATAATATATACATATATATATTTATATATATATATATATATATATATATATATATATATATATATTTACACACACACACACACACACACACACACACATATATATATATATATATATATATATATATATAGATACAAATATACATACATATATATATGTATATATATGTATAAATATATATATATATATATATATATATATATATATATATATATATATATATATATATATATATATATATAATTGCAATAAAAAAAGAAATAGTTTACCAATGTGTTGAAAGTACTCAAACGAGTAATAAGTTATATGTGGGGCAACCCAAAACCGTATGAAACGTAGACTGAATTACCATATGTATACCTTTAGAAAACACAAATAGGAGGAATTCAACTGGTTTGAGTAATTATATATGATACCTCAATGATAAGGGTATTAGTTATTATCCCTGTTGGAAAATCTTAGCGTCAGCACCTGCGTATGTTTTAAAGAATAAGAAATGTTTGTTGTGTGTAAGTGAGTTTCTATTTATATTAAAGGCCAATCTTCCTCTACTTAACACTAAAAAAAGAAACAAAAATATTCCTTCATAAGGTTAAACACACTTTCTCTAAATATAATTGATATTAATTGTTATTGGTGCCGTGCCCCCTTTGATGATAAAACTATTTTTCCTAATCTGAGCACTATATATTGATTGCCATCTTTTCTAATTTATGTGTAAGACAACATTCTATATCCACATTATATATTATTTTCTTTATAAATAAATATACATCTTAATAGTATATATATACATATATAAAATCACACCAGTTTTTCCTTGGGATGTTACTCCATATATTTCTAAGCATTTATTTTTAAGCATTCATTTATTTTAAAAATGTACCCGTGAGTCCTGAACCATATATCTATTACCATTCGTATATCTTGGTGTATTCAAATACATCTTATGACAATATACCCTATATTTCGTCCCTTCACCTCCACCTTAGGCAGAATAACTCCCATTGTAATTGTTATGATCTGAGAGAAGATTCCAAAGGACCAATACCTGACGATGAAGAACTGAAAATAGTGGTTAATGCAGGCTCGGGGAGTGTGGAGGTTACAAGAGTGATGAGAAGTTAAGAGATGCGTGAATCGGGTGCAGAGATACGAGACCAACAAGGTATGTGGAGCAACCAGGCCATAAGAGTAGATAACCATTTGAAAATTACTTTAATGAGAAGTACGTTTAAGCTTATGATAAAATATTAGTAGTCATATGATTTTATCAGATGATTTTCTCAAAATGAGAGAAATTGCTTCTACTTGACATATTTCTATTTCAACTGTTGCTTTGAATGAATCGCTATCTATTCCATTAATCACCATATTGTTACTCTTATATTTCTTTTTCTTCTTTCTTCGTAAGATGAATTTTCGATTACTAAAGCCGTGTTATCTCACTTGTTAATGCTCGTAGAAAACACAAAATGTGATCAATTATTATTACAGAAAGTCTTTTTGTTCTATCATTATGTATAAATTTTACATTTTTACTACCTTAAGCTTCAGTAGTGAGCTCTTCTTGAGGTGTATTATTTGTTAGTTTGAGACAGAATAAAATATTCGTGCATCTGTGTCTTATATATCATTTATTTACCAATATTTATCTTTAAGCGAAATCATTTTGGAAAGAGCTTGTAAAACTAGTTGCTAATTCCATAATAAAAGCCGATTATTAGTCCTTATTATATCACAAATTTCGTTTATTTAGAGATGATTGAAAATATGAACTTACTCGTCGTTGTACAATCCACGGTTTTGTTATGGCTGCGATATCACAAGTTGTCATCAAAATACTTCTGAGAATTTCGTTTTGATTCTTGTCTTCAAGCTGTTTCACTTCATTATCGATCATATCAAAAAACTTTGACCGTATTCTATAATGAAAAATCAAAGTGGGAAGGAAAATGTAGCTTAAGTCTCGGTTTACGATGTTTTCTATTGTCATCCAAATAAACCTGAAAATAAGGTAATACATTGAAAATACATTGTTTCATTTACAGTAAGTAAAGGTCTTTCTCATAGTGGTACAGATTCCGCCATAATATAGAACAATTCCCATGTATCGTTGGAAGACTAACGTGGATTCCATACAATGTATGAAGTCTTTCGCATTCATGTACTTTACCAAAATGGAAATGTTGTCGAAGTACACCGATTTACTCTAAAACTTCTATTATAGTAACTCTCTAGCTAGTAAACTACAACACTCTCAGACCTTGTGATTCTAGGAATAAGGTATCATAAAGAGACTCTTTTCAACCTTTACCTATACGATATTCCCATACACAATCTCATTCTAAGCTGAAATTATATTCACACCTCCCACCAGTCACTGCTTCACAACCACACTAACCTCATCTAGATCTCTAACTTCTATTCAACAGATGAGTGGATCTAAGTCTATCTTCTTACTTGTAGTACCAAAGCATATCAAACAGAACTCACCATTACATTTAATAGCATAATCCGACCACAGACATATAGAAGTCAATAATACTTAGAAGATGCGCATATCTCGACAAATTTGCAACAAACCACACTCTCACACACACACACACACACACACACACACACACACACACACACACCCGCACACACACACACACACACACACACACACACACACACACACATACAGGGATCATAGTAAAGAAATCCAAACAACACACAAGGAGTAATCAATGGCACCACATTTCGCCAAGAGAGTAAAAATAACAATGTGACACAAACAATACATTCAACCATCATAGACTGGTCTCGCTATGACAAATCACAATAAACTACAATGTAACATGACAAAATACAATATGAATCATAGCAGGTTGTACTCAGGCTACACTCACAAGCTACCTATACAAATAAACAAAAGTGTTAAAAATATAAAACCACCTGCACGTTACCCGAGTGCATAATGTATTAACGTTTCACTCACACCACTCGTGAAAAACAGCTTCAAACACCCTGACACATATACGGCACCATACACTACTAAACACTTTCTAGAACAACAATCTAAAAATAAAATTTCAGCTATGTGGCATAACAGGTAGGAAGAACACATACACACCAGAATTTTTGCCGTTTATGAATAGAATGGAGACTAGAAGGAATGTAATATGTCTATAATGTCACACTGCACTTCATACAATTTCAACACTGCATACCAATGAACATTATGCGTATGTGTGTGTGTGAGTATAATATCAATATATAAACAAAGATAGATAGATAGATAGATAGATAGATAGATAGATAGATAGATAGATAGATAGATAGATAGATAGATAGATAGATAGATAGATAGATAGATAGATAGATAGATAGATAGAATATTGGCATATTTATTCTTAACACGTCTAGGCAGATTCAAACGCAAAATATGCTCGGCGCTGTAGTATACGTCTCGGAAGAATAGCAGTGTGTTCAACATTCGGAGGCACTGATGTTTCGACACGTTGTGTCTCGTCAGCCTGAAGTAGCCAGACATTTGAAACTAGCCAATCCTAACTAGCTTATACACCGGGTGTACAGAGACGAATTTACTGTAGTTGCATAAATATGGATATCATTTGGTACATCTTACTTAACGTGGATATGCTGTAGAAAGCCAGAAAACTGCGATATTCCTTTCGCCAGCATCTCTTATAGTACAAAAACCAACACGAAGAAGAGTGATTACTATTAATTTCAAATTAAATTCAATGAATGTTTGAAAGGGTAGCCTCAAGGCTAACGTGTTCAAAGAGAAGACCACCTTCGAATCCAGGAAGAACGCCATTAGAAAGATGAATCACAGGGTAGCATACTCTTTTGGCCTCTTCTCGTTGAACGTCAGGACTAACGTACGTAAAATATTTTCTAAATTTGATAATACAAGTACAGGAAACAATTTAACACACATGAAATTTTGTATCAGATATTTCTATACACGCAGAAGTTATCTCACGCAGATATAAACCTATTGTTGGATGTTATGCAGGACCCCTACTGCATAGCCTCTGAATCGAGTATGTAACATAGAAGCAATTATATATGAAGTAGATATAAAATTTACGGATGAAAACGAAAACGTCAGCCTAAAATAATGCTTTGGATTAATTTAAGAATCCTTCAAGTGAACATTACTCAACTAAATCACGTCATTCAGAAATAACGAGAAGCTAAATATCTTGAAAACTTGTAAACTATATCTGGTAATTAAAACAAGTTAGTACAGTCTTTGACATCAACTAAGAGATCGCTGAAAAATCTAACCCGTACATGAATTCCAACAAAAGTTGCATTACAAAAAAGACAGTAAAATTCGCTGAAACTAAACGTATATTTTAAAAGCACGAACAATTCTTTCTCAAGCACTGAAGTCTTTCTGAAGTTTTTGTGTGGCTTTAAGACTCTCATCGGATATGTTATCCAAACAGTTTTCACGTTCAACCTCCTGATTACACTTTATCCCCATTTCGCTCACACACACACACACACACACACACACACACACACACTTACACACACATATATATATATATATATATATATATTATATATATATATATATATATATATATGAGCGAAATGGGGAAAAAATATAATACATATGTGTGTGTGCGTGTGTGTGTGTGTTATACTTTATTTATTGTACCAGTATTGAATATATAGCGTTTTATATATTCTTTGCTTTGGATTGAACCGGTGGACTTGCAAGTTTAACAACTCTTTGAAGAATTTAGGTCCTTACTTCTTATATATATACAGGGTGTTCCCAAAAATGTATAAACACTTTAGCAGCTGATAACTCAATTGATGTTTTTTCTTTCCTCATTAAACCTATTGGAATTAATGATTAAGCTTAGAACTAAGGAAATTCATTCTAAAATGCAACTGGAAGAGTGAAAACGCAGTTGAAGTACAAAGACAGTTTAAGAGGGAGTTTCAAACAAATCCACCAACGCTACTTACTATCACTCGAATTAGAGATAAGTTCGAAGCCGATGGAGCTGTTCAAAATGTCCACGAGAAGCGCCCTGGAAGTCCACGAACATCGACAACCTCCACAAAGCAAGAAGCAGTGCTGGAAACGTATCATCAAAGTCCAAGAAAATCTGTGCGGCGAGCGAATTGTGAGGTAATTATTTCCAAATCGTCAGTCCAACGTATTTTGAAGCGTTGTCAATGGAAAAGTTACGTCCATGCTATTAATGACGATGATCCAGGCCGAAGAGTGCAGTATTGCCAATGGTATTTGGCACGATTTATAGAAGATGCACACTTTCCAACAAAGATTGTGTTGAGTGATGAGGTCACATTCAAATTAAAAGGTTCAATTAACCGCCACAGTTGCACTTACTGGGGTCCTGAGAACCCGCATGTTATGGTGGAATACCATGTTAATTTAGCAGGAGTTACAATGTGGTGTGTCTTATCATCAAGAGGATTAACTGGACCATTCTTTTTTTATGCTATTGTGACTGGTCCCGTTTACTTGAACTTGCTGCAAAAGTCTGTCATTCCACGCATTAGAGAAGACTTTGAAGATGAGGAGATTTATTTTCAGCAAGATGGGGTTAGGGTTAGGGTTAGGTTTAGGGTTAGGGCTAGGGTTAGATTCTTCCTTGGTGAGATCTTGCCAAACAGATGGATTGGACGAAAGGGTTTCGTTGGATACCCTCCGCGTTCACCAGACATTACAGCAATATACATTTTTATGTGGATACCTAAAAGACAAAGTCTACGCTATGAAATCTGCAACAGTCGCTGATTTGAGAGCAGCCATTTAACGAGAATGCACACAAATACCAAACGAAATGTTTCGTGATGTTTGCGATTCCATTGCTTCGCGTTGTCAGAAGTGCCTGGACCAGAACGGACGTCAGTTTGAAAATAGGTGTTGGCAAAACAATAAAATAATGTCTGTAGATTCTATTAAATTTTTAAAATTAAATGTATTTTAATAAACACCTACTTTACAATTATATACATTTTTGGGGACACCCTGTATATATGTATGTGTGTGTATATACATGTGTGCGTGTGTGAGTGTGTACGCATGTGCGTGCATGCATGTATATATATATATAAATCGTTTGATTCACCAGAATCGGTCAATTACAGACTCAATACAAATGTAAAGTATTCGTTAATATATCATAACTGAAAAGCTCCAATTTCCGGTACTCAGATTTACTCGATCCGATCATCAGCTTTAGAAATATCCACAGTCTGAATTTCTTTTCCAAATATCAAAAGAAAGTCTGAAGAAAACGCTTATCGTTATGTTCTTCTCCTGGCTGATGGTCGGAAACGAGAACTCTGAATGCTGGAAATCAGTGTTTGTGTGTGTATTTTTTGTATTTGTCCTTGTCCCTCGACACAACTTACGTCCTTTTAACATAGCGGTTTGGCATAAGAAACCGACAGAAGAAGTACCAGGCTTGAAAAACAAGTACTGGGGGTCGTTTAGTTCGGCTAAAATTTTCTGAACGTGCCCCCCTCTCTCTCTCGCTCCCCTCCCTCTCTCTCAAACTCGGTGTCAAGGCAAGAAAATCCTGCTACTGATACCATGTAACCTAGTACTACCTGTTTAATGGTCGGGTGGTTGGTGACTAAACTAGTACAGCATAGCCGCAGTTCAATGACTGAAACGAATAAAATATAAAGACAAACGATATACGTTTATTTATGACCAGAGTGAGCTAAAAGAAATAACCGGGAGTGGTCAGTGGTACGAATTTGGATAGGAGAGACGGAGAATGGTATACTCTATATATTACGAGATAAATTATTGATTTACTTAAACCGTCTTTATTTTCGAGAGAAGGTAAACGAACACTTAGCGCCAATATCTTCCGACTCCGAGTGAGAAGGAGTCATAATCCCCAAAAAACAACAAGTCTTTTGAATTAAGATCCCTTTACAGAAAGGTCAGTCAGTTTTTGTTGTTGTTTTTTTTTTAGGCAGAAGCGAGAAAGAATAGTTATAATCACTTGCAGAAGCGAGAAAGAGCAGCTATACTCATTTACCTCAACGAACGTCATCAGCACAACAGTACTCTTTATGACTTTAGTTAGACATAAGTCTTAGTCGCATACAAAAGAAGCTGATGACATATATTCAAGAGGAATTTGCACATATTTCTGCATGTATGTATGTGTGTGTAGGTTATGGATGTGTGTGTATGTGTGTGTATGTTTTAGTGCATATATGCACGCGTGCTTCTCTGAGTCTGCGTGTGTATGTCAGTACATCTGTATTGGATGAAAACACTGAGAACTGAATCAACTCTGACATTGATATTTAAGCTACAGGACGCTGCTACAGAAAGACATTCTATGAACGAACTGATCAAGCTATTGTTGGAGCAGTTAGTTTATCCTCAGTTTACTTATAATAGGATTAGGAGATTATCTAAGCTATTCCAACGAGTTCTCCATTTAAAGAAGAGTGCGAATTGAAGGAGGTTTGGCTGTTACTTCTGGAAGGGCTCACTTTCTTCTGAAGACAATACTATTTGAAATGAATAGATCCCGTTATTATCGAAATATTTTGGAAGACTACGTTGTTCCTTCTTGTGTTGAATGAGTGAAACACTATTAAATGCTACTCTTAAGGATTTCGCATTTTTGAAATTACAAACTTTTCCGCATCATAACATCAACTCCAAAGAAAACAGTCAAGAGAAAAATCTCACTAGTACAGACAATAAACAAATTTCTTCTGAAAATTGCAAATATATGATTTTAGACTTTGTAACTGTCATTTTCATATAAAGATTTCATATACAAGGTAATCAATGCCGTTTCAAAGCAATTGAAAGGGAGTCACAAATTATTTCACAAGTAAATAATAAATCAATAAGAGATACTTGTAAAAAGAAGTAAAACTCGTGTCAATGAAACATTGGCCGTTTATAAATCTCACAAGTTAATAAAACCTTCACTTGTTAGATAATTTGTTCAAATAGAAATGTATGTGACATTTGAAATGGTTTCCTGATATAGGTTTATGATTAAATAAATCTGGGGCAAACAAACTATAATATATTGAATGAATCATCAATCTCTACAACTTGCAGAATTGAATTAAAACAGTGCTTTTACTATTATTAAAACCTATCTATCTATCTATCTATTTATCTATCTATCTATCTATCTATCTATCTATCGATCGATCGATCTGTCTATCTGTCTGTCTATCTATCTGTCTATCTGTGTCTGTCCATCTCTCTTTCCTCCCTCTCTCTCTCTCGCTCCCCTCCCTCTCTCTCAAACTCGGTGTCAAGGCAAGAAAATCCTGCTACTGATACCATGTAACCTAGTACTACCTGTTTAATGGTCGGGTGGTTGGTGACTAAACCGGTTTCGTCACTTGGCAAGTCAGGTAAGGAAATTGTGGACACTCTATTAAAAGCAAAGCGTGTCAAAAAACACATGGGCTGATCATAAAACATCATGCACGCGGGAAGACAAACTGTGCAGCTGGTCCAAGTCCAAGACCGTAGCAATGAGAAGCCTCAATGAAAGACAAACTGTGCCATCGAATTGGAGTCTCTCTCTCTCTCTCTCTCTCTCTCTCTCTCTCTCTCTCTCTCTCTCTCTCTCTCTCTCTCTCTCTCTCTCTCTCTCTCTCTCTCTCTCTCGCTATATATATATATATATATATATATGTATCCGTCTAAGAGTCCAGAAGTCAAGAAGCATATTATGCATTCGTATACTTACTTGGTTATATTAATCAAAGAATACAGCATTATACATTTCTTTCGCTGAGGAAGATGCAGTGTTACCTAACCGTACAATTATCTAGTATCTGGTTATCTAATCGCAGTACAAAGCCAATTCGTGAGATTGACTGAAATGGATCTATAATATTGTATACTTTGATATATATTTGTGTGTGTGTGTGTGTGTGTGTGTGTGTGTGTGTGTGTGTGTGTGTGTGCGCAGAGTTATTTGCTGAGGGATTACCAGCCCAGGCATAATACTTTATAAGCTCTCTGTTAGTACACCAGGCTAACAATGTCATTTAGGTTTGTAAAGAGCTCCGCGTATTCACGTGATAGACTCCGGAGTTATAGTTCATCGGCATTCCACATTACAAATCCATGGTTGTGCTCCAGTTATAATGGTTTTTACTCAGAGGGATTTACAAGTCAAGTGTAAATAATGGTCATTACGTATTTTCTTTATTGCAGTAAATTTGACTTACAGTTGTTTCCTTTCGTCATTATAGATTCGTAATTGACAAGTTTACTCAATAGCTTACTTTGTCGTTAGGAGGCCCATGTTAACGGACGGAAGATTCGCCCAGGGTATATGTATGTCTATCTATCTATCTATCTATCCATCCATCTATCTATCTATCTATCTATCTAAGGTGAGAGAGAGAGAACTTAATATTATTTCTGTTTATTAACTATTTACAATCCATCTCTTCCTATTTTGATAGCAAATTCTCCAGATAAATCTTTATGCACAGCCCCTCCTCAGGTCTCTCGATGATCGATTGTTTAAGTCACCCTAAAAGTTACATCTCTATTATCTATTTAGTAATTATTGTGTACATTACCCATCTTAAGAAGTACCTTTATGTCACCCTTTTACGATAAAATTTGTTTCACCCATCTTTCATTTAATCTCTTTGTATAATTACTTATTTTACTTCGTAAACATTGAAGAGAATGTCATCTTTCAGTGTTTTATTAGATCGACCTGAAATTGTGTCAGTAAAACATGTAAACGTATAACATATTTCGAAAAATTTGCATTAAGCCTTTAAAACATTTCGTACGAATTAGCAGTCTGCAAAGTTACAACCTGACTGAGGAAAATTTGAGACATCTGAAAGCCTTTTAACGTCAAATGTTTGCTAAATGAATAAGAAAAATATTCCATGCACACAAATTTTATCTCATACGAAAACACACCAAGTTTTATTTGTATAGACATTAAACTAATAGCAATAAATATTTTGTACTTACTGTAGATGCAAAGATATATCCGTTGCTAATATTGCTTGTTTTAACAGATTAATAACCTCTGCGTAATCTTCTGAACTTAAGTTGGCGAACAAATTGTGGCCCTGGGAAAGAAATTAAGGCATACTTATATATGTGCGTGCGCGCGCGTACGCATTTATAAATGCATTTATAATCTTATATACATGTATATACATATATATATATATTCTTATATATATACATGCACGAACACGCAGACACATTTACACTAATATATATATATATATATATATATATATATATATATATATATATATATATATATATATATATATATATATATATATACATATTTGTTTTGCAAGATTTTTGATGTGAGATCGTGTGTTGAAACAGATGTTGTTGTACTTGGGGATGGTCATATTGCCAGTTTAGCCAATAAAAACACACGCACTGTATATTTGGTGTTAATTTGCTTCAGCTTTATATTACATTAATCTTAATCTTATTTCGGCCAGAGTTCTTTCGTCACACTTCTGTGACCTCATCAGTGGTCCTTTGTTTCCTTCTTTCTTTTGTATTTATATATATATATATATATATATATATATATATATATATATATATATATATATATATATATAATTTTCCAGTAAATTTCGTAATCGCTACCAATATAGCATAAGACTTCACCCCAAAGATTCCTCAAGGGTCGTTCTCATTGTTTATATTTCCAAGGTTTCAAATTTGTATGTTTAAAAATGTAGAGACTCACAACACGACCGATCTTTATTCCATTTATTTAATTATTTACCATTCGATGTCAACATTTCTGTGCCCATTTCTATCCAGCGACTGATCCGTTGGATGTCTGACGTTTGGCACTTCCTCAGGAATGGATTCCATCAGAACAAATTACGAAAAAACACAATTAACACAATTAACGATCATAACAGATTATTAAAATACTTGACTTTACCTCCGCCATGCTGCCTTCATTTATGCTAATAGCATAACGTTTAACATTTTAGTTTAAACCAAAACTGAAATAAGATTCGTATTGCATTTTTTCAATTATATTGCTTAATATTTCTCTTTGATTTATTGGTAAAATGAGTATTTTTATATAAGTTCATGTACTGTTAGTTTATATTCTAGTAAAACGCTAAGTTAATAGTATAACGTTTAAATTGTATTTTAAACGAAAGATTCGTTAAGATAAGCTTTGCATTTATTTTTAATAATATTGTCAACTGTTTTTCTTTTATTTATTGGTGAAATAAATATCTTTATATAAGTTCATTTAATATTTCTGTTAGCTTATATTCTAATAAACGTAAAGTTAATACTGTCACGTTTATAATTTTAGTTTAACTTAATACTTCGATAAGATAAGTATTACATTTACTTTTATTTATTGGCAAAATAAGTATTTTTATAGAAATTCATTTGTTATATATTGTTAGCTGATATTCTAATAAACGATATGTTAATAGTATAAAGTTTAATTTTAGTTTAAACTAATGCTTCGATAAGTATAATATCGTTAAATATATTTCTCTTCTTTATTAGTAAAATAATTTTACTTCTTGATATAAGTATTTTTATATAAATTCATTTGTTATTTATTGTCGGTTGGTATATATACGTTCATTTTATTATTACTATTGTTGTATTTTGACCCGAAGATTAGCTATATTTTTGAATAGAATTGATTTTCGATCGATTTATTTCAATCGATTTGATTTGATTTTCTATTTGAAAATTTGGTTATGAAACACGTGTAGTCGTTTTATTATTTTAATGATTATTACTTTGTATTTTATTATAGTTCTTTTTAGTGTATTTACTTATTAAATTTTTCTATATGTGACTGTGTATTTTCATGGATGAGTTCATGAACTTTGGTTCTTTTCTCTAAATTATATATATATATATATATATATATATATATATATATATCTGAACGAGAAACAAGTAGCAACAGTACTTTAGAGTAAAGTTTATTTGCCAACGTAAAGAAACGAATGTTACTACTACTACTACTACTACTATTACTACTACTACTACTATTACTACTACTACTACTACTACTACTACTACTACTACTACTAAATAAATATATATATATATATATATATATATATATATATATATATATATATATATATATAGATATATATATACAGCATATGTGTGTGTGCGTCATATTAGATAGTTTTAAATATTTATATTGTGCAATTTAAAAACAGGAGCAACTAGATTTCATGTATTCATCAAAGGAATGGCTACACATACACACGCGCGCGCGCACACACGCACACACGCACACACGCACACACGCACACACATTAGGTCGGAATGAAAGTTATATCGCATTTCCAGATAGGAAAGAAAGAAACGTTTCTTCAGTTTTAATTCCTATACAAAATCAAAATATTTCACTGCATTGTCGATAACATAATCCCATCAATTTGGCAGCTTGTTGAACCCACATGCATTTAAATCACCCAGGTTTTGAAGCAAAAAATGAAAAAAAAAAACACACGCAATATAATTTTCCCTCTAACTGATGTTGCAAAGATCTGAAAATATAATAGTTAGATGAAGCAAGGTCATGTTTTCCTGAGTGACTTGGGAAATATGTGGTCTTGCATTATCGTGTAAGGGCACTCATTTTTTAGGATTGACCAACGATGGATGCATTTTTGAAGGCTTTTGTCCAATGCTTCCAACGACAATATTTCTCTGCATCAATTGTCACGTTTTAGTTTAACACTTCATGACAGACGACATCTTTCAAATCCTTCCAAACAGAACATATTTTTTCGGGTGTAATTCTGCTTGGTGATGGTACTCTTTCTCCAGTGAGAGCTAACCATTGTGATTTACGTCGGATATGATTATATAGAATTGACGTTTCATCACTTGTGACCATTTTACCCAAGAAAGTTTCAGTAACAGGAAAACTCTTTGATTAAGCTGAGAAATAAATGATGAAAAAACCACTGAACAAGTTTAAACAGTTTTCCTAGTTCATGAATGGGTATTATGATCAAAGTGTAACTTGAATGAATGTTTTACTAATTCTCCTGCAGTTTTCTGTAGATTTTTCTCGGCTACGGTTTTCAGAACCTCGATATTAACAGAAGTTTGCTGTCCGGATGGAGGAAAAATCTACGAGAGAAAAATTTTCTTGGTGAAACTGACCATGGTATCGTTGACATGCCAGATACATAAAGATTCATTTTAATAGAGAGAAGGAATATTTCTTGCCGCCTCCGTGGTTAAAAATCTCATAAATTCACACACACGCACACACATGCATACGACCTCCTTCTTTCTCCACCAAATCCACTCACAAACCTTTGGTCGGCCCGAGTCTATAATGGAAGTCATTTGTCCAAGCTACCACTTTGTGGGACTGAACCCGGAACTATGTAGTAAGTTGTAATGCAGAAATATATATATATATATATAAAGGTTATGAAGGGTATTGGAGTCAACCAAACCCTAAAGATACAGGTAATACTGAGTAAGTGCTGTATACCGACTAGTTTTGCCCCCGACGTGGTTGCAACATGAGTGGGAAATATAACATGGGTCGTGTATTAGCGTGTGTATATATAAAAAAAAGAATAAGATCTTATTCTTTTATATATATATATATAAGTCTGAAAATTTGGGTGGTATATATCTAATGAACATTTCTGAGGACTTTAACATAGGAAATATTGAATCCGCTTCTTTGAACGAGTGAACCACCGGTCAATTTTATGTTTGTCGCCGTAGCCAGTAGTCTTCCAATCTGCATAACATTTCTGAAATATAAGTGACGTCGGATAGATTTCCGCTGATTCCTTTTTATACGTTATTCATGTTTGTAAATTCATGTGCAAGTAGTCATATTCATCGATTCCAAATTTAAACTTTTAGATTTATTTAAAAAAAAAAAGAATTCTAATTTCCATTTCTGCCACAATGTGAATTCGCGATGTTTTAGAATATTATCCAACAAGCGTGGTTGTGTGGTAAGAAGCTTGGTTGTGTGGTAAGAAGCTTGCTTCCCAAACACATGGTTACGGGTTCAATCCCACTGTGTGGCAGCTTGAGCAAGTGTCTTTTGCTATAGCTTCGAATAGATCAAAGCCTTGTAGGTGGATTTGGTAGACGGAAACTGAAAAAGCCCGTCGTGTATGTATATACATATGAGTGTGTGTGTGTGTGTGTGTGTGCATGTGTGTGTGTGTCTTTGTGTCTGTGTTTGTCCTCCACTACTGCTTGGTAACCGGTGTTGGTGCGTTTATGTCCCCTGACTTAGAAATATTGATCGTCGAGCACTTTTGCTACGGTGTTCGACAATCAATATTTGAAATTGCAGGCAATAAGACAAGCAATTTTGAGATTGTAAACGTTATATATTCACTTACATCACTGTTGAGTATCATTAAGGCATGATTGAAATGATGGTGTTCTAGAGTTGCCTTAGTACCGTATAACTGAGATAAAGCTGAACTCGACCTGAAAAATATATAAAGTTTTGGTGATAAAATAACAAGAAGCATGTACAAATCAAATGCAGGCATGGATCAGATAGATATTTATCAGACAGGAAATAATTTATAAAACAAATATTTATAGTACAGAACATAATTAACAGATATATATTTAAATATTTACATGATGTGCTATGTTTATTTGATAAGTGAAAGGATTTTAGCGAAACAGGCACTTTGAACTGACATATTGTTCACAATACAGTTTCATCCACTTTTCATCTACCAGATGTAACTCACTTTCCAAACACTTTATGTCATTAAAATAAGTATTGAACAGAAAAATAATCAAATATTCTTTCGCCGGTGTTATATTTCAAGTAATCAAATAACTCAATATTAGGTTAAGTTGCAGCTGCTGTAGTTAGGTTTCCTGTGAGTCATAAACGTATAAAACACAATTGTGTCTCATCGGTTACACCCTTCTTCCCTTCGCAAAATAAGAACAATCTATAGTCCTGAATTTCGCTTAATTCCTTTATTTGCCTCTAAGAGTTCCATTTAATTCAAGGATTCTTCCTTTTCGCACGGGAGTCCTTACTGGTAGGAGATAGAAATAATGGTTCTTTGTTAGTATTGTCTATAACGGCAAGCTAGCAGCCTTGCCTCGTTGTATGTCATTACTTGAGTCGAGATATTTATTTTATTTGTTTCAGTCGTTTGACTAGGGCCATGCTGGAGCACCACTTTTAGTCGAACAAATCGACACCAGGACTTATTCTTTGTAAACCTACTACTTGTTCTATCGGTCTCTTTTGCCGAACCGCTAAGTTACGGGGACGTAAACACACCAGCATCGGTTATCAAGCGATGGTGGGGGACAAATACATAGACAAACACACACACACACAGACACACACACACACACACACACACACACACACACACACACACACACACACACACACATACATATATATATGCGATGAGCTTCTTTCAGTTTCCGTCTACCAAATCCATTCAAAAGGCTTTGGTCGGCCCGAGGCTATAGTAGAAGACACTTGCCCAAGGTGGTACGCAGTGGGACTGAACCCAGAACCATGTGGTTGGTAGTAAGCTATTTATCATACAGCCACTCTTGCGCCCTAAAAAGCGCGTCAAATGAGGTCCACTGTCAAAGCGATGCTGATTTGTTTCATTGATGCGAATTTGTTCATCCTGGTCAAACTATTAACCAGACATTTTATTTGGCAGTTCTGAAGTTTGCGGGACGTAATGAGACGAAAATGCCCTGGCCTGTTACAAAGTGAAGAGTGGTGATTTCATCACGACAATGCTCCTGCGAACACCGCCATCGATGAAAGAAATCAGCATCGCTTTGACATTGGATTTCACTTGATGTGCATTTTTAGGGCGTGGTGACATTGAATGCTTCCACTGACTTGATTGCTGTTTCGTTTCCGGGTCATAGCTGTAGCATCAACTTCCTTCACCACTGATGACCTTCGAAAAAAGATTCGGATCAACTTCCAACTGTTCTTTCAGTTCACGACACGTATTCAGTCGTGACTGCTTTTAATCTTCCGCGAGCAAGCGAGGCACAAATTTTGCTGCAACTCTTTTCATTCGCAATTCCTCACCCAAAATTCGTTGGCAGGAGCTCCAAGACACACCAAGCATATCAACAAGTTCGTTAATTGTTCGGCGAAGGTGCATCAAGAATGTTTTCATTCGTTCGGGAGCTCGACGGTTATTCTGAACGAGATTAGTCTTCAAGCGACAAGCGACCATTTCTAAAGCATGAAAACCACTCGTAAACTTGCGTTTTGCTCATGACAGCGTCCTTATAAGTTGTTTGAAGCATGAAAACTGTTTCAGCCGCCGTTTTCCACAACAGAAAACAAGATTTCACAGAAGCATGCTGTTCCTTCGTTTCAGCCATCGCAAATGTTAACGAACAGTGGAGAAGCACTCTTAACAAAGACGCACAACGTGGTAGTACTACCTCACCCCATGACACTGGCTGGCATACTGATGCCTGAGGGTCGCATCAAGTGGGTTCTAGTGGCAGAAGCCCTGAACTAAAATGGGCTTGTCCCACAGAGAACATTTCCGCTTACTTTTGGGTACTCCCTACTGTACACACACACACACACACACACACACACACACACACACATATATAGGAATGTATATGTATATATATAGATATATATATATATATATAAATTTAATGAATGGAGTAAAACGCATATTTTAACTGCATACTTTTATTTCCAACATATGTTTCGAAGAATTACAAATTATACCAGCCATAGGAATCGGCGATGTTAAAAATGTAATCTTCTCTTCAGGGAAATGCATGGGAACCAGCTTAAACGTAAGACATTATAACCGAATATGAGAACTAGAGTTGGAGAAGGTTATAACGTAATTTATTTGAAATAACCGTTGGAGATTAGGACGCTACCAGATAGTACGTTGGACAAGAAGGGAAGAAAAGAAGAAAAGAAAAAAGAAAAAAAGAAAGAAAGAAAGAAAATTCAGAGTGTAAAGTTGGGAGATAGTAAGATGATATAAATCCGAAAAAAATTTGGAGAGGAATGTTATGTAATAAAAAGGGATCGTAAAGGGGGGGTTAATCTTGTATTTCTACAAAGATACCAAGATGAATGTATATAATCATTTATACTCATGTATACGCACATATATACACACAAACATACTCACACACAAACATACATATACTCGAATAAATACATATATGCATACATATATACACCTATGTACAAACACACACACACACATATATATAAATATATATATATATATATATATCCATATCCATATATATATATATATATATATATATATATATATATATATATATATATATACATATATACATATATACATATATATACATACATAAACATATACATATACACACATGCATACATACACGCACAAACACACATATATATATACATACCCACACACACACACATATATATGTATATATACAAGCATAAATATATACATACATAAACATACATACATCCAACCAAGCATATATACGCACATGTTCATATGTATTTTTATTAATAATAACAACAACTATATACAATAATCTACGCAAACACATATACTTTCATACAAAAACATGAATGTATACACACACAGATAGATATGTACATACGAACACTCATACACATACATTCGCACACACATATATTTATGTATGTGTTGTTAGATGTATTTACATAGAAACGCATACGCAATAGTATACACTCCTTAGTACGTATATACATACGGTAGATGTGTGGTAATTAGTAATAAAGCAGAGGGATATATATATATATATATATATATATATATATATATATATATATATATCCTTTAACACATTTTATGATTCGTTACAATTGTTTTTTACTAACTCTGCTTGCAGCGCCAGTTTACTCAGAAATTCGAAGTGAAAAGTTACGTAATATTTGCAGTTTTAGATATTAAAAGGGATACTTCATCAGACATGCATCAAAGGTGCGCTCTTATATTGTGCACATTGCCAGAGAGGTGAAGGGGTTTGGGAAGACAAAGATGACAATTATTGATGTGGTAATTGGTGCCCTTGGTAAAACACCCAAACCGATAACGAAGAGGCTGAAAGATATTAGAACTGAAGCTCGCATTAACCAGAACTACAAAAAGTTTTTCTCATGTGTATAGCTCCCGTGGAAAACCCTATCAACCTCAAAATATTTGAATCTTTCAAAATCTTTCAAAACCGCATATATTACATCAAATTCTTAACGCAATCTCCTATTCTAATGAAGACAGACATTGCAATACACTGATAAAGTGGAAAATGCAAAGTGTAGAAATACCTAAAAATACAAGTCAATTAATTATATTTAAGAATGTTCAATCCGAAGATAAAACATCATTTGAAATCTTTATGGTGAAATAGAAGGAAAATAAATCGTACGACTTACTTATGTTGGAAAGCGTTGTTCGTTCCTCGGTGATCCAAATCATGACAAAGACAGGCGACTATGAGAGCTAAAACTTCTTTCTCACTTAACTGTTTCTGGATACGGGATGTCTTCCAAAAATCAAGAAAATATACGAAATAGTTTGAAGAGTAATAAAGCAAACAACATCTGATACTCCACTCTTCTCTAAGTACATTTCTGTTATATCTTTATGTGTATGTGAAATGGAATAGATAGGTAAATAGATAGACAGATAGCCAGAAACAGATAGACAGACAGCCAGTAAAGAGAGACAGCTGATAAAAGCAGATAGGTGATAAAAAAAGACAGTTGTATGGTGTGAACAATTGATTACATTTTAACTAATGACTGATGAAATATTTTCGAAGTGTGTTAAGTAATTAAATTATATAAATTTCTTAATTGAGCTTCCGGGCAAGAGCAAAAGCTCGAAAAAGGTTCTCTGAGGAAATGTCAATTCTTAGCGGAATCCCTCAGGTAACTGTACTGAGAACATTACTGTTTGTGAACGTTCCTGAAATTTTCTCATTCATACATTCAACAGTTAAGCTGATGATACAAAGATTTCACAGGTAGTTAAAAACTTTGAGACAAAACGATATGGAGTAAAATCGGAATGCAATATACAAGTGGGCTGAAAAATACATTATTCAGTTCAATGAAGACTAATTCAAGCGTCCCACTGTCAACCAATAAACAGTGCAATTAGAACACACATAACCAGAGTTATTGCAATGACAGTCACTATAAGTGCATTATCTGGGAATTTGTATGAATAACGATGCAACATTCTGTGTGCATTTAATGAAATGGCAACAATAAGCAGGTGATTGGCTGGATTTTGAAATCATCCAGAATAAGAAAAAAAGGAAACCATGTTGTTTTTCATGGAGAATATTTCTTCTCAGTCGCCCGGACTGCTACTTCAAAACTAACAGCGGGGCAGGGGGTCATCCATAACTGTTACACCAAGAATCTTGCGTCAGCGAAGTTGATGAGCTCAAAAAATACTCAAGTAAATCTTTATCTATGGTAGCATATGAACCAACAACACGGCATTCTTGATAAGGGAGATGTTTTATATCATATGGTATATTACAATATATCACGAGCTACCTTATTAGCTATGAAATTAATAATCTTTAATGTTAGTGGAAACACTATCAAGTAGATTACATATGAAAGGAAACTGTATTCTTCGTTTCATTCATTAACTAAAGTAGGTTCTCTGAATATATCATTAGGTGTTTGGCAGAGTTTCAGCAGCTGTGTCTCTTAAGCGGCAATACAAAATTGATTGCAGTATTATTACCACAGGCAGAGCTTCATATTTGGTAAACCAACTAATTCAGTTTTCTTGGAACATAAATCGTCAAATATCCTA
This sequence comes from Octopus bimaculoides, assembly GCF_046866305.1. Classification (NCBI taxonomy): domain Eukaryota; kingdom Metazoa; phylum Mollusca; class Cephalopoda; order Octopoda; family Octopodidae; genus Octopus; species Octopus bimaculoides. Next base: position 17,286,590 of record NC_142943.1, read on the forward strand.
ACCTTCACTTTGATCTCTTGTATAATATCCTTCAGCTTTAGTTACACACACACACACACACACACACACACACACACAGACACACACACACACACACACACACACACACACACACACATACACATATAAATATATATACATCTAATGTAGGATAAAAAAATTTTCCGAAATTTCATCAAGTGGCCAGTATGTATATTGTATGTGGTGATTGACGATTTAAAGTCTATTTCTCAGCATATTGGCATAGAAATCTTTTTTCTTTTACCCTTATTTATAATTGTTTATAATTTCCATCTTTAAAGGTATTTTAATACCTTTAAAGGTGGAAATTATAAACAATTATAAATAAGGGCAAAAGATGAAATTTTCTATGCTGAGAATAGACTTTAAATCGTCAATCACCACGTACAATATACATCACTATGAATACACGTTCTGCTGAAATCGAGGAAAGCAAGCTAATGGAATTTTTTCTTAAATGCGTTATCTCTATATTGAATCAATCTCGGGATTAATCCAACGGATTTTCCTCTCATCAGTAGAGAATACAATAAAAAATAAATGGAATACTTACCAGCACCCATGGAAAAATGCAGAAGCAAAAGTCATGTATACACATAAGTACCCCAGTTATGGCTCGCTTTCCTCGATTTTATACATCACTATTTATAGTGATGTATATTATACGTAGTGATGTATATTCTTTTACCCTTATTTATAATTGTTTATAATTTTCACCTTTAAAGGTATTTTAATATGCTGGCCACTTGATGAAATTTCGGAAAAAAAGTTTATCCTATATTAGAAATAAATTTATTACCATTCACTTCGAGACTGGTAACCACTCTAATTTGTGGTTCCTAACCGATCACACGTGTGCTGAGGCTTGGTAAAGGATTTTATATTTAGATATAACTGGAGTACTTATGTGTACGCATGACGTTTGCTTCTGCATTTTTCCATGGGTGCTGGTAAGTATTTCATTTATTTCTTATCGTATTCTCTACTGATGAGAGGAAAATCCGTTGGATTAATCCCGAGATTGATTCAATATAGAGATAACGCATTTAAAAAAAAATTCCATTAGCTTGCTTTCCTCGATTTCAGCAGAACGTGTATTCATAGTGATGTAAATTGTACGTGGTGATTGACGATTTAAAGTCTATTTCTCAGCATGTTGGCATAGAAAATGTTTTCTTTTGCCCTTATTTATAACTGTTTATATATATATATATATATATATATGCTTAAGAGTTAAGATATAAACTCAACTTAGGCAATCATACATTTATAAATTCGACTTAAAAGGTGCATATGTAGTTTGTCCTTAGTGCTTGCTCTTGGGCAGCACAGATTAGAGCCTCCGTTTCCGGTTTTACATCGCTTTTAGTCTTCCACAACCATCCTTTTTCTCTCTCTGTCTTATCTTCAACATCCCTATGAAATTGTCCATGCATTCTTTTCTTTACCCACCTATTTTCAGTTTCATTCATTTTCAATTCTTTGTACAGTGCTTTATCTTTGCAATCTTTCATACTACACAGGCCTGACTTTCTTACTTCTAATATTACCGGTTCTGTGGCATTTTTTACATACCATGCTATGTTGTTTTCTTCTGCTCAATGCTGTGATCGCATCCAATAAGTCCTCCTCCCCCTCTTTTTCTTGGTACATACAATCTGTCTGTGTCACTTATTTGGGTGGAGTGTCCCATATCTAGTTAGCAACTTCCTTGTCTTTCTGTCTAAGCTGTTTAGTTCGTCATGCGATTACCCCTGCTCCATATTTAAGGAGTGAAACCGCCCAGGTGTTGATAGCTTCAGGACTTAAGGATCAGTCTCAGTCAGCGCAAGTACTCCACCTTAAATTTTTCTGTCATTTCTTTCTCCATCCATTTATCCATTTCCAACATTCCCACGTACTTATAGCCCGTCTCTTCTATTTGCTTCATAACCTCCCCCGACGGTATCGCTAGCCCGTCCATATATTTGATTTTGCCTCTCTTCAAGACTAACACACCACACTTTCTCAGTCCCAACTCCATTCTGATATCAGCAATGAAAGTATACACCGTATCAACGAGGGAACTGACTTGGGCTTCATCTTTACCATAAAGTTTGAGGTCACTCATGAATAACAAATGGTTGACTTTTTGTTGGCGGCTTTTAAATACATACCCAACTTTTGCTTTCCTCAGAATCAGTCTTAGTGGTATCAAGCACAGTACAAAGATCAGTGGGGACAGGAATTCCCCTTGGAAGATGCTCTTCCTGATTTCTACTGTCCCTAAACTTATTCCGTATGCAGTCAGGTCCATCCTCGAATTGACCATACTTTTCCCAAGCAACCGCTCAAAATTCGATGCAATACCAAATAGGTTCATACATCCCATTATCCAAGAGTGTTGGATTATATAGTACGCCTTACGATAGTCGATCCATGTCATAGTCAAGTTACTTTTCCTCCTCTTGCAGTCTCTAAGTACAGTTTTGTCTGTCAGGAGTTGATCCTTGGTACCTCTGCACTTACGCTTGCAATCCTTCTGCTCATGTGGCAGGACCCCATTTTTTTCCAGATGTACGTACATTGACTCTGCGAGTATTCCAGTGAATAATTTCCACATAAGTGGCAAACAGGATATCGGCCTGTAATTGTCTACCGTATTGCCTTTTTCGATGTTTTTCAAGCACAGCACTCTTCTACCCAATGTCAACCATTCTAGTGGTATTTGGTCGGCATTTAACAAGGTGTTGAGATGTGCAGCTATTCGTGCATGACATTTACCAAATCTTTTGATCCAGTAGCCTCAAAGTCAATCTGGTCCCGGGGCCTTCCAGTTGCTCAATTTTTGGCTGATTTCCTTCATTTCCATAACTGAAATTACTAATTCTGCCTGTTTTGGACAGAGTATTATTATTATTATTATTATTATTATTATTATTATTATTAATATTATTATTATTATTATCATTATTATTATTATCGAATGAGAGAGGAGTGCATGCCATCAAAGTGACACTGGAGTAAAATATACGAAGCCCAGTATACCCATCATGACTACCCGTCTGATAAGGGTATACTAGGCACATGCATCACAACCATATGTGCGCGACATGGTGATCTCATATCAAGATAAACAGCGCATGACCTCGCAGGTGGGGCTCAGTTTGAATTTTCTTCAGGTCGAGTAGCCCATCCCGCTCAAAAGGTCCCTGAATGAGTTTTGTTTAAGGATGTTGTACAAAACACCCATATTTCCAAAAGTGAATTATTCAAACCCCAAAGAATTCCTCTCAACACACGGCTATGATGCTCCCCCACTACTTCTGCTTATGATCAGAGATGCACATATCGTCAGCCACCAAGAGACATGCTCAACTGGTTATGGTCAAACAACTGACAAGCAAATCTGTAGTATTGAGCAGAATATTTGCTGTAGCCCATCTTTTATACCAAGACAAAACAATGTACATGATAACACTTCCAATCAATTAAGATCAGAAGCCATGAGAGTCACTGCCTGGTACTGCATCTGGGCATTTATTATTATTATTATTATTATTATTATTATTATGACTATTTTACACACACACACACACACACACACACACACACGCACACACACATATATATATATTCATGTAGTGCAATTTAGATGCTTTATTGCGTGACTTTAGAAATTCATGTGCAATCCCTTCCATGATATTTTATTTGTACCATTTGGAATGTTTCACAGAGTACACGTAGAAAATAAAATAAAACTTGAAGGTTTGTTTATAAGATATTTACTTATACCATTTTACGGGTACTTCATTAACACAAAATGATTAATAGTTACATGGAGAAAATTACATAATGAAGAGTGATTGTCAAAACATCAGAGACGTGTAACTTTCATACAAAACATCATTGTATAGTAGCTGTTAACATTTCTACAATCCAGTACTGTTATATATGAAAATTACGTCTCTGATGATTTTACAATATCTCTTGATTATGTAATTAACATTGCATAACTGAAAATTGTCTTATGTTAATGAAACATTCTTAAGATGGCGTAATATCTCATAACATTCTCTCGTGGTTTTTAACTTCTCCGTCTCTCATTCTCTCTCCCCCCCTTCTCTCTCTCTCTCTCTCTCTCTCTCTCTCTCTCTCTCTCTCTCTCTCTCTATATATATATATATATATATATATATATATATATATATATATATACATGTACATATATACGTGTGCATGTGTGTGTATGTATGCATATGTATATACATATCTATATATGTACATGTGTATGTATGTATGTATGTATGTATGTATGTATAAAACAATGGTATATATAATAAAGTACTCAAAGTAACAGAGTATATGTATACATATCAGTGGAAAGGATGAGATATTTAAACTAGTAACTAATGATAGTCTTCCTAAAACATTTTCAAACACTTACCTTTACGATAGAAAACATCACCTGGCACACGTTAAAAGCATGTCTCCAGTTGTGATATGCAACATTTCGGTAATTCTTTCTGATTGTCAGTAACCAACGGCACAATGTCTGTGAAGAAAAAAACCATTAAAATATATATTTGAAAATTGGTAGCTTTGATGTGACAGAAAATACTATCAATAGTTACAGTAACCTATATTGCAGAAAGATGTTTAGTTATTTAGTTACATTTTCGTTACAATTTAGTTAGAATACACACCACCTTTAATCCCCACCGCAGGTATGTTGGAGGGAGTGGGGATAAAAATCCATACAAATCTAGTACTATTTAACGTTGATTGTAATATACCATTGTCAGATACCATTATAGTTTAAATGAAATTTAATAGAGTTCAAATGGAGAGGCAGCAGTCACTGCTACATTTACTACTACCGTTACTGGTGTGATTACTGTTGCATTTACTACTGCCATTATTACTGCATTCACTACTGCATTTACTACTGCTGTTACTGCTGTATTTACTATTGTCATTACTGCTCCATTTACTACTGTTGTTACTACTGTTGTTACTGCTGCAATTACATCTCGATTTTCAGCTGCAGTCACAGTTGCAAGCATCACTTTTATATGGTTGTTATTGTTGTTTAGCTCAAGGTCAACCCACATCTAGCAGACCTACTCTAAATGACGACTTAATCTTCATTTTGTACAGCCATGATTGCGTTGTTAAATTTAACCCTTTTCGAAGTACCACATGAAGCTCATCAGGTTTCTTGGCTGTTCCAGTGCTTCAGCCTCATAATAACTTGCAGTAGAATGTTTCGGGGTACCTTAAAAACTTTACAGGTTAAAACCTGTATAACCTGGTGCGATAAAAATGAGGCAGTATGCATGCTTCTTATTTATATTTATGGACTGATTTAAATTTGTTTTTACCGTTTCTTAAAAATATCTACATTTTCTTAAGGCGACTAGCTGGCAGATCGTTAGCATCTCGGATAAAATGCTTAACGGCATTTCGTTTGTCTTTACGTTCTGACTTCAAATTCTGCCGAGGTCGACTTTCTTTTCATCCTTTCGGGGCTGGCAAAATAAGTACCAGATGAGTGCTGGGGTCGATGTAATCGACTAAACCCTCGCCTGAAATTGTTGGTCTTGTGCCAAAATTTACAACCAATATTCATATTTTCTTAGGTCGGTGAACTGGCAGAATCGTTAGAACACCGGGCAAAATGTTTAGTGGTACAAAAGTACCAGTTGAGCACTGAGATCGATGTCATCGACTTACCGCTGCCACGAAACTGCTGGCTTTGTGCCTAAATTTGAAACCAATCTATACTTTTCTACATTGTGCTTTTGTTCGTGAAATGAAGGCAATGGTATTTCGTAGTCATCCAAAAAGCCATTTGAGATTATGGTTACAAAATAAGAAAGCGTATTATTTGAAGAACAAAACAAATACTAAATACTAAGAGTAACTTTATACCTCGATGTTGTTTTATAAATACTGCTCTGCAAAACTGTTTAAAAATATAGTGGATAAAGGGAAAATACTCTTGCTGAAACAGATTAATATGTTATGGGTTACGCAAGATTTTGAAATCATAAATTCAGGCATCCACTGTGCTACGAATACCTCCGGTCAGTAATTTCGCCATTAGTTATTTTGTAAATGTGACCACTAATTATGAGAGACGGCTGTAATTTTGTTCTTAAGTAAACTCGAAAAAATTTTAGCAATTTGAAAAGCTACAATTGCGATACATACATACATAGATACATACATGCATACATACATACATACATAATATTAATAATGATTTTCAAAAAGAAACATTGATAATAATGATTTTTAAAAAGATAACATATATATATATATATATATATATATATATATATATATATATATATATTGTGTGAGTGCGTTCGCACTTGCATGTGTGTGCGTGTTAGTGTTTTGTGTGTGTGTGTGTGTGTGTGTGTGTGTGTGTGTGTGTGTGTGTGTGTGTGTGTGTGTGTGTGTGTGTGTGCGTGCGCGCGCGCATGGGTGTGAGAGAGAATAAACAAGTGTTTCTGCAATCGGCCACTATAGACACTTAATGAGTGTGGAGTAGAGTTACTCACTGTGAATATCTTTAAATCCAGTTATATATATACGTAGATATACATAGATATATGTGTGTGCGTATGTATCATTTTCTTTTTTATTTTTTTCTATTTCATATGTCATGTTATGATAGAAGCAACTTTACATTAAACTGCATACATTTTGGTTTGCTTGTCTTCATCGGACAGTCCCATGAAGGCCAGTCGGCCGAAAATTCGAATTCACTGTCACCAATAATATTAATAATGGTGATGATTTAATAAAAAATAATAACAGTAATATATGCATGCACACACACACACATACATACATAATATACACACATATATACACACATGCAAACATACATACATACATACATATATACATACATACATACATATATATATATATACATACATACATACATGCATACATACATATGTATATATATATATATATATATATATATATATATATATATATATATATATATATATATAACTGTATGTATGTATACATTTTAGAGAAATGAAAAGATTAAAAAACAGGCATAGCATTTCATTTAGATATATTGGTTTCAAATGTTGGCTCAAGGGCAACAATTTCAGGGGAGGGGTAAATCAATGAGATCGACCCCAATGATTAACTGGTACTTATTTTATCGACCTCGAAAGTATGAAAGGCAAAGTGGAATTTGAATTCAAAACGTAAAGACAGACGAAATGCCGGCGCACAGAAGATGGCACTAACATTGACATGAAACCTTTCTTTGATTCGTGACTGCTACATTTCGTCACGATTCGAGGGCTATGCATTTGCAATCCAGGAGCAAGAGATTGATATAAAATGTCACTATGTCGGTAGTCATTGTTTTGATAAGGAATAAAAAAAAATTAGAAACAGTTGCAGTTTAGAAGATGAGAACATGTACAGTTGTACAATTTGTATAAGTCATCAGAATTGGCCTTGCTAAATCACGTTCGTACTTATTGTACGAATGTCGACATCGATATAATTCGAACTCATAAAATAAAAAGTGCTCTTTATAGCCAGCATGGGGCGGGTAACTGTCCTGATACGGACTAGATAGTCCGTATCAGGACAGTTACCCGCCCCACTCCAGGACAATTACCCCATAGGAAAATTTCCCCTACAACAACTACCCCTATGACAATTACCACCCCTAGTTATTTACCCCCTCTCCAATATATTAAGAAGTTTTAAATCACCATCTGTTGTCCTCAGAGGTAATTGTCCTTGGGGGTGGGGTTATTGTCCAGCGGGGGTAAATGTACTAGACTCATCTAGTCTGCTGCTCTATGGTTATTAAACATATTCCTTTCAAGAAGTTGTATTATACATTCTCTTCTGTCAGTTAGCCTTCTCTTGCTCTTGTGGTTTCACTGAGATCAAGTATATCGATGTTAAACCATTAAAAATCAGTGGCAACCAGAAAATGATTGCTCAGATCAATTATACATCAGAATTGAGACGCTGCTAGTTGCAATTTTCGTGATTACCGTTTCTTAACCACATGTATTAGTCGACTTATTGAATGTTGTTATCCAGACAGATAATATCGAAGCAGACTAAAGGAAACGTGGCTTAATGCCTAGTGCATTCAACTCTCGATCGCACGGTCTTGAGTTCGATTTGCGGCGGCGCGTTGTGTAGTTGAGCAAGACACTTTATTTTCTCGTTGCTCCAGTTCACTCAGAACGCAAAAATGAGTTGTACCTGTAATTCAAAGGGCTAGCTTTGTCACATTCTGAGCACGCTGAATCTTCCTGAGAACTAAGTTAAGGGTAAGCGTGTCTGTGCAGTATTTACGGACTTGTATGTTAATTTTACGAGCAGGCTGTTCCGTTGATCGATCGAATCAACTGGAACTCTCGTCGTCATAACCGATGATGAAGCAGGCCGTTAAGCAGACAATGTTCAAGGTCTTTTTTCGAAAGCCTTCTCGGCTGAAAATTATTAGAGTAGATACTGAAAAGTACTGTTCAAGTATTGATGCACGTAATTATTTGTACTTCCATATAAGGTAATGTAATGAGTGAATCAAGCATCTACCATGTCTAAAATAACCTCTGATTCAGAATCTTGCCACATTCACTCTTCCCCATAGCCGGAAAGTTTCTCCCACAACATCGCCACCATGGATGATCCTTACCAAGAATGGGAAACTCTCGATAGTACTGGCTGTGAAATAATTTAGACTACGAAAGCTCGACAGGAAAAACTTAAAGGAAAATTTCGAAGAAGTGAAGAATATACGGCACGAGTTTTATCAACAGGAATGATCCTTTTTCAAAGCTATTAGAACTTCCTAGTGGTATCAACAAAATCTAATGACGCCTCTGCCTCAACTTCAAAAAGAATCTAAAATGCTTATGATTTAACTTCAGATGCCAATGATACGGTGAAAGAAAACGTCCATATCAAACTGGAATCTTTATTTTCTTCCAGAAATAATCATTTTCAAACTTCAATGCAAAGTTAGGGCGAGACAATAGTCTATGGAACAGTAGCATACCACACTATTTAGCTCTGGCAGAGACAAAATTGATCCCCAAGTGCAGAACCACCCACGTAACAAAAAACTACCGGCCAATTGCATATCAGAATTTAGTGTATAAGATATATACAGCATGTTTAAACCTCTTCCTCCAGGACCATTGTGAAACCAATAACATCACAGCAGAACAAACAGATGGGAAGAAGGTAGTCTGGGGATGTACCGAGCAATTGTTAATCAACAAAACCTCCAATCAGTCAGCGACGAGCATTCGCAACCTTCCCTCTTGGTCTGATAACCTAGAATACATGCCCAAAGAAATCGCACGTCTCTACCGCAACGTATCATCAGATGAAAAGATGAGCCTATATGAGCAGAAGACTATGCGTGGAAATGTTACTAGAAAGCTCCGTGATGATAGTAACATCGATCATCAAAGCAGTTTATCATGGACAAATAGTCGGATTACTACCTTCCTCTTTGAAGGGTATGTGTTTGCAATCCAGGAACAGGAAATATCAACCAAGTACCTGATGCACAAAAGGTATAGAGATGCAGGCAAATACTTTGTGGAGTTCACACTGAGGATATCACCCACATCATAAGCAGTTGTCTGAAAATGTCATCACGGTATTATCTACCTATGAGACGTGATGTTGCAGCTAGGACACTCTAAAATGAAATCCATCGGAAGGATAATCACGAGGGCAAAGAAATAAGAACCCACAATATGGCAGAAGCCATAACCACTCATAATAAAAAGGAATATTGTTGGAATGTACCAGTGAAAGCTTCAATGTAAGCACAACAGACATGATATGATGATTTGGGATAGCGAAGAAAAACTGTGCACAATTGTGGAAATTAGATGCCCAGCAGATGTTAACATAAAATTGAAGATCAGTGAAAAACAGAACACCTATGCTGAACTATTGAGAAATCAGCAATAGCTCTATCCGGATTACAAGTTCAGATTTATACCTGTAATTAATGGGGCCCTAGATTACGTAACATACTGCGTAAATACCAATCTTGAGAAATTAGACTTCTCAAAACCAGAAAGGAGAAAGCTAATCCGAAGACTACTGATACAATCCATCACTGGAACTGTTAAAATCTGCAAAACTTTTCAGAAGTTTATCATTTAAATATATATGAGCAAGTCTAGATATGCAACTATATGAATGAGAATACATACATGAAATATACAAATATGCACATACATACATACATACATACATACATACATACATACGTACGTACAAATATACCCTGTTGCTGATGTTGAAATTCCAATGAAGGAACCTTAGATCTAGGTTAGAAACCAGTTCTTTCTCTATTGGCAAGAAATCTTGAAATAAACTGAATAAGGATACACAGACACAGACAGACAGACACACACACACACACGCACACAAACACACGCACACGCACACACACACACACACACACATATATATCTGTGCGTGTCTCTTTGTGTTTGCGTTTACTCTCACCATCGTTTTACAACTGGTGTTCAGGTGTTTACGGTTCGGCAAAAGACATCGATAGAATAAGTGCCAACCGTGACAAAATAAAACTGGGGTCGATTCATTCCTCTAATAATTTTCCAAGACAGTGCTCAGCATGGCCGCAGTCTAATGACTGAAACAACTAAAAGGCAGAAGATAATAAAGACAAAATTTCGGTTCGACCAAACAGTTTTATATCGCTTACAAGATTGATGCAAATACAGCATGTTAAAGATTTTTCTTAGGTTTTAGCTTTAGAGAAGCAGTTACCGAGTGCAATAATTATCGTAGGCGTGGCTGTATGGCAAGAAATTTGCTTCCCAACTACATGGTTCCGGGTTCAGGCCCATAGCGTGAGCCTTTGGGAAAGTGTCTTCTATTAAAAACCTTGTGAGTGGATTTGGTAAATGGAAACTAAATGAATCCTTTCGTATATATTCATATGTGTGTGTGTGTGTGTGTATTTGTGTGTGTCTGTGTCTGTATTTGTCGCCCTATCACCAATTGAAAACCGGTATTGATGTGTTTACGACCCCGTAACTTAGTGATGCGCCAAAAGAAACTGATAGAATAAGTACTAGGCTTTAAAAATAAGTCCTGGGGTCGATTTGTTCGACTAAAATCCCTCAAGGCGGCCCTCCAACATGGCCTCAGTCAAATGATTGAAACAAATAAAAGAATAAACGGATAATACAAAAATTAGATGGATTGCAGTAATCCCTCGACTATTGCGGGTGTTCCAAAAACCCCGCGATAGGTGAAAATGCGCGAAGTAGAAACAGTACTGTGCTGTATATTTTTTAAAATCATTTTTATAATTTGTATATATTTATTTTATTATAAGTGCAAAGCAACACCACGACGTAAGCTTAAATAATAAACTGTAATAGGTGAATCGTGATATGGCGAGGGACTATCTGTATGCTTTTTTTCTTTTTACCATGTTTAGCTTCATCTCAATTCTGGTGGAGCAGTCATTCTGGCATGCAGGTTTGACTGCTGTTTGTAGTTGATTACTTTATTAGTTAAAAACGATATATTTTATCTCTATACATAGATACATTCATATGACCATATACACATGCAGACGCATACGCAATTTTCGCCCATATATATACATGCATATATACATACATACATACATATATATATATATATATATATATATATATATATATATATATATATATATATATATATATATATATATATATATATATTGATAGAAATGGCAAGACAACAAACAAAGAGACCTCGATATTATGTAAATAGAGGAATTTATCTGTAAATATAATGTGTCACAATTATTCGGTAGCTATGATAAACCTCCGAGTTTCGGATGTCGGGGCGGAAACCCACACCGGCATCTCTTCAGTTATCGGGCCGGCCTGATAACTGAAGAGATGCCGGCGTGGGTTTCCGCCCCGACATCCGAAACTCGGAGGTTTATCATAGCTACCGAATAATTGTCATATGTTATATTTACACACAAACACACACACACACACACACATAGACATAGACATAGACATATATATATATATATATATATATATATATATATATATATATATATATATATATAATTTATATATATACATACATATACATATATATACAAATATACATATATATTTGTTTTATAGTGAAACTGTACACACCTCCCGGTAAAAAGTCGTAGTTGCCAGCCACCCATTATAAATAGACCAGTAGCCGGTCGACAGAAGGTCAGGAAGGTCGAGAGTACGTGTAGACTGTGTTGAGAGTTGTGTCTATGGTGATATAGAGTTGGACGTTATAACGATCCAACCTTCTTAAGATAATAACACTGTACGACTGGGAGTCGTACCGTGCCAGATAGAAACATTCTATCGACGACTTCGGAATATAGCAATATCTGTCAGAGCGACAACCGTCCACAAAAGACAGATACAACAGTGGCAACAGACTGCTTTACATTTATATATATATATATATATATATATATATATATATATATATATATATATATATATATATATATATTTCGTTTTGGGATTTGGTTTGGAAGATTTTTTATGTGATTTCGTGTGCTGAAGCATATTCTGTTGTGTCTGGGGAGAGTCATTTTCTTATTGTGCCTTAAAATTTAAAACATTCACTGGTAAAATTTCCACTTATTTCTTATTTTTATTTTCCTAAAATTTTCGTTGCGTCTGGCAACCTTTTCAAGAGTCTTGACTCTGTCCGTTATTTACGCTGCGTTCTGTTTTTGCTTTTCTTTGTTTTTGCGCATGTGTGTGTCTCAGTGTGTGTGTATATATGCTTGTATGTGTGCATGTGTGTGTATGTGTACATATGTATATATGTATGTATGTGTGCGTATGTATATATGTATGTGTGGGTTTGCATGTATGTATGTATGTATTCTGCATATTCCTGTGTTTGTGTGCTTTTTTATGTATGTGTGTGCATTTGTGTATATGTATGTATGTACATCTGTCTCCTTGTGTGTGCATGTCTGAGTGTGTGTGTGTGCGCGCGCATGTGTGTGTGTGTGTGTGTTTTGCTGCTATGTACCATGTTTGTATGTATGGGTGCTCATCTTCATATATGTGGACAAGTGTGTGTATATGTGGTCATGTGTTTCAGTCTCTATTTGCGTATGCGGTTGTCTGTTCATATACCCTATGTACCTACCTGTCTGTATGTAGACCTGTTGGTTTACATATACATACATGTTCATGCACACACACACACACATACACCCACAATCACAGACATACATACATCTATCTGCATAAAAGCCCATCAACTGTTCTACTTTACCTGTGTAAAATGTGGGTATGGGGGTATGATATCTATGTATATTTCCTATTTAGTATTGGGGAAGTTTCATTTATAAGGACGTACTCCCGTATTTGTCTTAGAGTTGGGTCTTTTGGGTGCTTGGATAAGATGCGGATGTCAAGTTGACCCAAGTTGCCTCCATGTTGGTCTTTGGCATGTTGGTAGAGTATGGAGGACTGTTTTTTGTCGTCATATTGTCTCATATGTTCGTTTAGTCGTTCCGCAATGCTCCTAGGTATACATATACATACACACACGTACATATATATAACTAACTCGCTTTGTGATCATGAGTGCACCAAACCTCACATGTGCGTATGCTCAAATTTTTGCGGATGCTTGTATGAGCGTGTGTACTCGTACCATGCGATTTGCCCGAGGGCGTTTATACATCCATATCTGTTAACGGCTATTTTCAATACTGTTCTCGCTGGATTACGTGTTCGTTTCTCTTTTTGTCATCTGCAATTTTATTTTTGATCTACTATATAAAGGAAGATATTTCTTCCATTTGGCTGTTTTTCTCTCTACAAAACGGCAAGTTACATTGTGGAACAGTCATTTTAACGAGTTGTATTTATTTATTTATCTCCCGACGAGGTACATCTGTACCACTGGATGCTCCTGAACCCGTTGTTGAGTGTCTCACCCAAGAGGAATCGATGCTAGATGAGTTCAAACAATTGTCGTAATTAATAATAAATTCTCGTATATTCCATCTTCTCTCTTTCATTTGTTATATAAATACACACACACACATATATATAATATATATATAAAGAAGCCTTGGTTATAGAACAAACATTAAATTTGGGTCAACGACTTTACACACAAAACCACCCCCAAACATTTAATCATATATAAAAATCACCAAGGTTTTCCAACACATAAAAAATAATACATATACATAAAACAACAGAAGGTAAAAATATCTGATCGAATAAAATACAAATAGAACGGCCAAACAAAAAGTTAAATATACAAGACTAAAAATTCATAAACTACCAAAAAACCTGATAGACAAATATAAAATAAATAAAAATAAAAATAAAATAAAATGAGATAAAATAAATGTCTACCGACAAAACAATTTTATCAGACGGTTAAAATATTCATAATAAACAGACTCCACGCGTCAAATTCAACACTCACATATATCTATGGCCATTTCTGGAGCTTACCACCGCAATTCATTTACACTAAAGTGCATCACGGTGATGACCCCCTCATCAGGCTAAACAGGAAACAGGACACACACACAGATAGTTAGTTCATCATATCTTACAATCTCTGGTATCTCTTCCATATTGCAGTCAATTCGCCAACATGAATAACCTCCCTTGTATTCGTATATTTCCTTCAATCTACTCTTAGGCAACGCAAAACATTTGTGCCATGATTTTCCGTCTGATTCGGTTTTTGTCCTTCCACTTTGCTATTTTACTTAACAAGTCTCATCAACTTCCTCAGACATTATAACTAGATAACAATTGGGATGAGAGGTTTGTGATTTCGTGTGTGTCTGCACTTCTTTTTTCTTTTTATTTTTTGTCGGGTAGAATGGGTGTGTTTGGTGTCAGCAGGGGGAGGGTTGGGCTGAGAGGGTATGAGCTGAGATTCCTGTTCATCTTGACTTCTTTTTTCCTCTTTCTCTGCTTCACCACCTTCCATGTTTCTTCCTCCTTCTCTGCTGTTTCTTCCATCTTCTCCGGTTACTTTTGATCTTCCTCCCGGCTTTCTTTCTATTTCTCAGGGCAACCTACTCTGATGTGGTCCTTTTGGCCACATTCGAAGCAACGAGGGATTCTATCCTCCACTCATACTCTCAATACCACTTTACCTATAGTTATGGTCTCTACCATCTTTGCTAAATATTCTGTGGTGCGCTGAATTATAACTTCATGAGTTCGTGGCCTCTGACTCTGTGGCCTGAATGACTGTTACTTCCTCTTCGCTTCCCAGATACACAACTATCGCCACTCAAGCCACGTCTATTTCCGGGGAAAATTCCCTCCACCTTGACTCTGGCAGTCCTTTTTCCTAGGTACATTGGTAGGAGGACCACTTTGTCTGTTTTCAGGGGTGTCACCGAGTGTTCCTTTGCTTTCTTCGTACTTCTAAAATGAACGTTTACAGATCTGAAACGGCTCCCTCTGGTGAGATAAGTTATATCTCGCCAAATTGGCCTCAGTGCTCTTTCAATTACTCAGTTGCCTCCAATGTAATCTTCTTGTCTTTCACGAAGTACACCTTGTAAACAATAATTTTCTCCAACATTTTCTCCATTATTTCTCCATTATTTGACAATTTAACATCGCCACTCTCCCTATCCACCGTGTTTTCGAACCTTCTCAAATTCTTCAGGTTCACCTCCTTTCTACGAATTTCCGTTGCTTCTGCGAAGGTCTTTCCTTCCAAATGTCTGTCCATTTTTGCACCACTCTCACGAGCTCCTCCTCCGATGAGGACAACTCGTATTCGCTGATATCCTAATATTTTCAAAACAACGCCAAAACAACGCCAGATCATACATTCAAAATAAATGGAAGTGGAGAGACAAGTTACTGAAGAGATTGCAAGAGTGCAATGAAATAATTTAACAAAAAACTATATAAATTAATAAAGGACTGAACCAGTGCGTGTGTTTATTACCGGCATAATGCCTCTCCCAAGGTCTAATATACAGAGTTAGCCGAGAAATACCTGACAATCTCTCACAGAGAGAAAGCACAACAACCGAACCGCTGCAAAACAGCAAAAACAATGACAATTCAACAATAAAAACCCCAAGCAATCAAACAGGATACACGCACAGTGATTCTTTATTAACCACAAGGGGAACATACAGAAAGGACAATACAATACATGTGGGGACATATAACAATTAAAATAATAAAATTATGATAAACATGAATGAAAACTGAAATGATATATGGAAACGATCTACCTACCCCACCTCAGTAGCATCATTTACTTCCCTCTAGATCCAGTTCATGTTGATTCCATAACGTTCTTCCAATTCCACATTTTCAATCTCATTTGGCACATTCCTTATATCGCAAATCACATTTCTGTATCTAACACCCACCTTACATTCTTTAACCTCTCATCCGACATTCCGGCACCAATACACTTGCAACCATATTTTCCTTTTTATCTCCTTTCATACAAACAAATCTCACGTCTCTTCATTGCACCAGTTTCTCCACCAGTTTCTTATTCACACCCTTATACAAAACACAAGCATTACACATGGCAGGGGAGTTTTGTGAATTTTTGTGTGTTTGCACTTCTTTTTCCGTTTTGTGTCGGTGGAGAATGGGGTTGTGAAGGTATGAGTGGGGTGGGTACGAGTTGGGGTTCACTTTGATTGTTCTTCCTCATCCTCTGTTTTCTCCTTCCAGTCACTCCCCAAACTTCTTCCTCGTCTGTTTCATCTTTATTTTCCACCATCTCCTTCGCCTTCTCGGCGTTCTCCTGGGTTTGCTTGTTTTTTTTTTGTGAGGGCAGTCCGCTCTAATGTGGTCCTTTTGACAACATTTATAGTAGCGAAGGGTTCTACTCTTCACCCACACTTTCATCACCGTTCTCCTACTGTCACCGTTTCTGCCAACTTTTCCAAATTTTCTGCTGAAGATTGTATCATCATATCTAAACTTTTCCCTCGCCAGTTTGTTACTTCAGTCACCGTAGCGTGGAACACAGCCACCTCTTTCTCACTTCCAAGAAGCACCGCTGCCGCTACCCAAGCCACGTCTGTATCAGGGGGATTCCCTCTACCCTGACCGTGGAAGTTCTTCTTCCAAGGTATGTGGGTAAGAGGATCAACCTTTCGGTCTTCATTGCGTTCACGGAGTGTTCTCTTGTCTCTTCTTTATTTTTAAAATATGCATCAGTCGTGCCGTAATGGCTTCCGCTGGCAAGATATGTTATATCTTGCCAAATTGATCTCAAAGCCTTTTCTATTTCGTCTGTAGACTCATTTTCCATTCTTCTTTCCTTAATTGAGTACACTTTATAAATTATTTTCCTTTCTTCCATATTTTTAGGACTTCTTTTGGTGGTGACAGCCTCACATCATCACCTTCTTTTTTCAACATTTTTCCAAACTTTTTCAGGCTTTTAAGGTTTACTTCCTTCTTCGAGACACCCGTCACCTCCGCAAAACCCTTCACCTTTAGGAATTTGTCCATTTTATCAATAGCTCTGACCAGCTCCTCCTCGGATAACGATAATTCCGATGCCGACATCTCCAATCCACTCAGGTCCGAATAAAACTTGCTTTTCTTCCCAGACTCAGCCATTTCTCCTCAAATCGCTGAGGGACAGCACAATCACATAAGCCGCTGCAAAGCAGCATAAAAGAAAACAACAATACTTCGCAATCAGCAGGACGCACGCACAGAGCAAAACTTTTTTATGAAAAGCTTCTACTTTTCATGAAAAGCTTATATAATTTAAAAGAAAAACCCATATAATTTAAAAGGAAAACGGAACAGTCCAAATTTTCTAAAAAAAAACAAACTATTGTTAGACACTCGGGTGGCTGTAGTTAACAGATATTTAACCTCGCCGGTTTCAAATCCCCGTAACACTAAACAATTTTATTACATCTTTTATTTCTATATACTTTCAAAAAGGTGGACGAAAACCTATGGTTGCAAAAAGGGATGACCTCAGTAAATTTATTCAAATTTTTTGGCCCAAAAGACTTAAAGATGGCAAGGGATTCTTTTACACATAACTTACACTTATTTATATTTACTCTGAAGTAAGTGGCTCTCGAAATAACGAACCATTCCAGAGAATAACTCTTATTGTTCCTCCCTAGATTGTGTATATAAGATGCAAGTGTGGTAGAGCTACAGCATTTTTCGTTTGAAAACGAGCTCAAGTGGGCCCTATACCTAGCCTTAAAATTTACTGTACAACCTATGTAAAACTTATCTAAATTATCCTCAGATTTAACAGCGCATTTATAAATTGTATTAGTAATTAGACAGAACCCATCAAGGGTTTCTACAATTACATGATTTCCCTAACCTTATTTCTACTACTAACAGTACTTGTCAGGTTTGCTGCATTCACTCCTTCACATCTCTCATCACTGGGCTTCGATACACCTGATGGGAGCAAAATGTTAGCATCACTAACCTTAGGCGTATCAGAACTTACCTGCCCAGAACTGGGGTTTCCATCAGAAGAACATCTCCAGTGCCCTTGCCCATTTAACTTGCTTCAATTTATATATGCAATAATGGAGGCTAAATTTGGTATTACTGAGTAAGAGAACTTGATAGAAGACTTATAGCAACGGCTGTAGTATTTATGACCCTTTGGGAAGTTCTCCTCCAGAATCCTAAAAAATATCTTGGGCAAATTTCTTACTCTGAGAGAAAAAAGGGGCGTGAACCATATTACTTCCCTTATTCTAGAACGTAGCTCTTGGTTTTACTTATCTCCCCACTACCACTATTTCACTTCTTATAACTATTCCTAACCTTCTTAAATACCTTTCTAACCAATGGCTTATTTTGGTTGCAATCAGGTAATGCATTGCTTTTTTCCAGACCAACCGTGACATGGTCAGGTGGTAGACTAGCCATCTTGTTTTTAAATCTCGTGGTAAGTATATATGATATTTTAGTTTTGAAACCGCTTAATTTTAGAGCGTTGTTGTACACTGGCGCATGTTGATCGAAAATCTCTTCATTTGCGGATAAATTAAAGATTCTGATCGGAATAGCGGTAACGATGCTATCTATAGTGGATTTGGGGTGATTGGACGATACATTTATATATGAGATGGATTTGTTTGGCTTACGAAATGGGTAGTATAAACCCGCATCCAAACACAATGTAACATCCAGGAAATTCACCACTCTGGAGTTTACATCAAAGATAATGTTAAGATTTAAGAAATCCGTTAAGAAACCTCTCAGGGATTTCCTCAATCTATTCAATGCAGTTTTAGACTGGCGACGTACAGCTAGAAGCGCATCATCCCTATATAGTCCCCCGGTGAGGAGAGGAAAACTATCCTTAATCTGCGAAAGGCGATATAGGCCCACTAAGTCAGTCACCTGTGCAGAATCAGTTGACTCCATGGTTATATCGAAGAAATCGGTGGAATAAACTCTCAGCCAATCACGTTCGTAGGAGATATTACATCAATATCTGAACAAGGTATATCCACAAATTTGCGGGAGAAAATCAAGGCTTTGTTCAGCAATATAGGCGATAGAATTATAATAGTTCGAGATATCAAATTTTATAAATTAGGTTTATCCTTAAGGGAGTCAAACCATAGGTTAACATCCCCAGTAAATTTCCATAAGGGAAGTTGAACTTTATCCCTTACTATGGGAATAATGCGATCAATAATATATTTACTGATTCTACCCAAATCAGATTTGGTCGGGCAGATCAATTTAATCGAAGGATTTGATAAAAAAATCAGACTTATGGTCCTTCAAGAAGGCATGGTGAGTATTTGGAGCATAAGGCTGGGTTATGTCAAGCAGGCCCAAACCAGAGATGATTTCTAAGTGAGTGTCATTTATTATATCCACAGCATTTTTGCTTGTATGTTTATAACCAGAGTTTAACTCCTTCAGGATCAAGTCATTATAAACTTTCGGCGGTACAGAATAAATGTTTCCGGTTTTATCCGATAGAACGTGCAAATTTGGGAGATGATTTCATTGCGAATATCTTATTAGACAGGAGTTTCTGGAAAGGATTCGTGTATTTGGAGAACTTCAACCGTTTAATGAAATTCATAAGGTCATGTTCAAATTTAGCAATAGCTGGGCTGGACGATGGATTCCTATAAGTTTCGAGGTTATAATAGTTTTTCTTGTCACAAGAGTCAGTTCCATTCATACTATTGTTGTCCTTTCCGTTATTTTTCATATCAAAGAAGAAAGCACGCCATCTTAGCATATTAATAAATTCTGCGGATTTTATGGACTAGTGATTCCAAATATGCATTCTTCGAGGGTATGGGGATATTTTTCGTCGAAGAACTCAAACAATGCTTATTCATAATGCAGCCTATAGGAAGTGCTCAACGAGAAAATGAATACAACAAGAAATAATATTTGTCTCCTTTTACAGAAACAAAAGGGTTTATAGGACTGCAAAAGAAGTGCTCAAATATAAATGAAACGAAGATAAAGAAGCATTGGTTATAGAACAAACATTAAACTTAGGTCAACGACTTTACACACAACAACACCCCTCAAACATTTAATCATATATAAGAATTACCAAGGTTTTCAAACACATAAAAAATAATACATATACATCAAATCACTGAAGGGAAAAAATGTAATCGAATAAAATCCAAATAGAACGGCCTATCAAAAAGTTAAATATATACGACTAAAAATTCATAAACTACCGAAAAACCTAATAGACAAATATAAAATAGGTAAAGATAAAATAAAATAAAAAATGAGATAAAATAAACCCTTTTTTTCTGTAAAAGGAGACAAATATTATTTCATGTTGTATACATATATATACACATACATATATACATACATACATACATATATATATATATATATATATATATATACATACGTGTATATATATATATATATATATATATATATATATATATATATATATATATATACATACGTATATATATACATACATACATATATATATACACATACGTATATATATATACATATATATATATATATATATATATATATATAAATGTATACATACATTATATATATATATATATATATATATATATATATATATATATATATATATATATATATATATATATATATATATATATACATACATATATATATATACATATATATATATATATACATATACATACATATATATATACATATATATATATATATATATATATATATGTACATAATTAATTAACATAATAGGGTAAAAATTTGATATTAATCAATATCAATTTAATACCAGGAAACCAGCACATTAAAAGAATCAGAAGATTCAGAAAAAATTTTCTGAGATCCTAAAAGGATTATAGTACATGTGTATATAAAAGAGACCACTAAAGTGGACTGTTAATGTGCTAGAAGAAGATCACTTAAAAATTCTCAAAGAAAGATTCAGCGGAGCAAAAACAGGCGGGTGAGACTCTGTTGGATTATAATCGTGTTGGCGGTCTGTACTGAAGATAAACAGATACTTTCGTTAAGAAAGTGTTGATTTTGAAATCATGGTCTACAGATAACCGAGGTATTTATAATTTTCACTAGTCTCACCCGCCTGTTTTTGCTCCGCTGAATCTTTCTTTGAGAATTTTTAAGTGATCTTCTTCTAGCACATTAACAGTCCACTTTAGTGGTCTCTTTTATATATATATATATATATATATATATATATATATATATATATATATATATATATATATATATATATATATATATATATACATACATATATACATACATAGATATATATACATATATACACACACACACACATATATATATATATATACATACACATATATATACATATATACATACATATATATATATACATACATATATACATACATACATATATGCATACATACATATATATATTTGTATACATACATACATGCATATATATATATATATATATATATACATACATACATATAAATATATACATATATATACATATGTATGCATATATGTATATACATATATATATATACATAGACACACACATACATACACACACACACACACACACACACATATGTATATATACATATATATATATATACAAAAACCTATATATATATACATATATATGTCTGTGCATTCATGCGTGTATTCATGCATGAATATATGTACAGTAGAAAAGTACTCGATCAACGTAGAGAGTAAATATGTTATAATAATAAAAAAAATCACGAATCTTGTTAAATACAGCTAGCCAGGGTTTCCTAGTCGAAGTAATAGTTTATTTTGCCATCTATCAAGCTGAGAACAATACAGTTTGTCTTTTTTAGCAGATAATGTTTAAAGAAGAGACGGTTCTAAAGAAGACAAGAAAACACAAGGGAGATAACCAACGTTATAATCATTCTACGTCAAGCAGACGTAAACAAAATGTTAATGGTTTACTAAATGTCCAAAATTGTAGGGTTGCTGGTCCGGATTCGGCCCTGAATGGTTTTAAGTTACTCACAGAGATGGCCTTTAGATAAAAATTGTTAGCTGGCAGAGTTGTTACCACGCCGAACGAAATGTTTAGCGGTATTTCGTCCGCCGTTGGGTTTTTAGTTCGAATTATGCCGAGCTCGACTTTACCTTTCATTCTTTCGGGGTCGCTAAAATTAGTACCAGTTACGTACTGGTGGTCCATGTAATCGACTTAATCCCTTCCAAAATTTGAGGCCTCGTGCTCCCAGTATTAAAATGATTTATTAAACTTGAATAAGTGTGATACACTGACATTATTATATTAGATATGTTTAATTTTGGGGAATATAGCGTCGTGATTAAGAGCGCGGGCTACTAAACCCAAGATTCCGAGTTCGGTTCCAGGCAGTGACCTGAATAATAATAATAGTAATAATAACATCTAAAAATACTTTAGGAATTAGAACCCAAGCTCGAAATTTCCTCAAGACATCTGATGAAGGGTGGAGGGTACATCAGCCGAAACGTTGTGTTAACAACAAACAAGATGAGGACAAATATCCGTCAAATGCAAATAAAGTAAATAATGTACATAATTCCTCATCTCTTAAATATAGAACTGTATTATATATGTGTGTGGTGTGTGTGTGGTGTGTGTGTGTGTGTGTGTGTGTGTGTGTGTGTGTGTTCAAGAAAGCAATAAATAAAATAAAATTGATAGAGTTCAGTATGTTGGTTCAGTATGTTGGCCATAGGAATTTCTCTCAAAGAGACATAGTTAAACAAAGTTGTAAATCATTTCCCACTTTCTCTCACATGTCTCTCTCTCTCCCTCTTCTCTCACTCTCCTTCTCTCTCTCTCTCTCTCTCTCTCTCTCTCTCTCTCTCTCTCTGTCTGTCTGTCTACGCCACTCCCCTCACCGTCTCTATGCCATCACCCCAGCACAAAGAATAGTAGAAGTGTCATTGAATAGTGGCAGGGGGGTGAAAGTGTTACAAACTGACACACACAAAATAGCTTTCGCATTTATTATATTAGATAGATGTTTAACTAATAGTGTTCAGTATGTTGGTTCAGTATTCAAGAATATATATGTATATATGTATGTATGTATGTATGTATATATATATATATATATATATATATATATATATATATATATATATATATATATATGAATGTGTGTGTGTGTGTATATATATATATATATATATATAGGGAGAATTCACAAAAAAACAAAAGACGGAGATAGGTGGTGTAGAAAACAGACAGTTGTATTAGTATAACGCTCGGGAAGTGAAAAAGTCTTTAACGTTTCGAGCCTATGCTCACAGAAAGGAACATGAAAAGAAACAAGGAGAGAAACAAGGAGAGAATAAAAGAATGTGTAGTGGCTAACGATCTATCATAGTGAATGCCGAACAAAAGGGTCAAACAGGAGAGCTAGGAAGAAGGGGAGATAATAAAGTATAGTGATCCCAAAACGAAGGTGCGCGTGCGTATGTAAGAGAGTTCATACGTGCGTGTGAAAGAGGGCTGGTGATCTTGACGTGTGCGTGTGTGTGTGTGTGTAGGTGTGAAAATGTGGGGCTGGGAATTGGTCAGTGCTGGTGTGTGCGTGGTGGTGTGTTGTGATGTGATGTGCTGCGTGGTATGGTGTAGTGGTGTGTTGTGTGGTGTGGTGTGATGGTGTCGGGAGGTGGGGAGGTGAGAGTGGGGAAAGCAAGGGTGAGGTAGAAGTAGGGTATGTGGTTAGGCAGAGGGTGGGGTTAGAGGTGGGGTATGTGGGAGTGGGTGTAAGGGATGATATATATGTATGTATTAAAGAAAGCAAAAAATAAAACAAAAATGATAGAGTTCAGTATGTTGGTTCAGTATTCAAGAATTTCTGTCAAAGGGACATAGTTAAACAAAGTTGTAAATTATCTCCCTCTTTCTCTTATATGCCCACTCTTTCTCTCTCTCTCTCTTATTATTACTCTCACTGCCATCATCAACACTGTCACTTTTAATAAAACATCAACTCTTCCTAAATCTCTTTGTCTCTCTTTCTTTCCTTCTCTTTTTCTTTCTCTCTCTCACTCTCCCTCCGTTTCTTTCTCTCTATGTTTGTCGTTTCCACCACTCTCACTGTCTTTATTATTACTCTCACCCCAGCACGAGGAATAGTAGAAATGCCATTGAATAGTGAGAGAGTGGGGTCAAAGTGTGACACACTGAAACACAGAAATTAGTTTTCACATTTATTATATTAGATTATATACATGTATACATGCATATGGTGTGTGTGTGTGTGTGTGTATGTGTATGTGTGTGTGTGTGTGTGTGTGTGTGTGTGTGTGTGTGTGTGTGTGTGTGATTTCGTTTGGAACTGAAATATTTTATACTTATTAACCTTAATATGAGTTTTGTAACGCATTACTATCATCTTTACTACTGCGATATCCAGGGAGGTGAATATGAGAATCAGTAATGCACCTTGATGTGTATATTCACTGTCCCTTTCTAGTGTAGACTGAAATCACATCAATAAGCTTGTGTTTTACAATTACACTGCAAACTCCCGCTATTGTTCGTTCAGGTAAAATTAAAATATATCAGTTAAGTATCTGAGGCTCATTTAATTGATTATGTCCTCCCATAAATTTCTGAACCTGTTCCGAGATAAGAAATTAATAATATTTTGTTAGACTGAATAAAGCGAAACCTGTGATAAATAATGACGTTTACTGTTACTATGTAACGGGTTGAGGACAAAATCCAAGACGAAGAAGCTATTAATATCGTTTCAATATTCCAAGAGTAGTATTTTTTATCTCCCTTATATCTGTTCAAGTTCAATAACTGTTGTCGATTAAATCGACTATACTCTCAAACTGCATTACTTTGGTTCGCAGAATTAGTAAGGATGTAATGTAGTAATTATTGTAAGGCTTATGGATCATGTTAAAGAATTGAAAATCTGCGAAACTGTAAACCAGAATGTTGCTTTGTATATTGACTTTCTTCCTGCAAAATAAACTTACAACTGAAATCCCCTAGCCAAAGGAATTTATTCAATTTACTTTAAATTCAAAATATTTCTTTTCTATATTTTATATTATACTGAATTGGATATTCTTTCTTTTATTTATTTTCTAATGATTGCTATCAGTTTATTAATAAATTGTCCATGGAGAACAGATCTAAATATTTTCAGTTTATTCGTCAGCTAAATTTTATTATTAGCTCAAATAAAGAAGTTATTACTGACTTACCTCGTAATCAATTCGAAAGATTCTTAGGAGCCCGAGGTCCATAAAAATTCGTACACCAGCTTGGACCATATCATCTGTATGCAATGAAAAGTCATCGAATCGGAGATTTGTCAGCTTCAGTTGTTCAGTTTCTGGTATAGAGTTAGCCTTTAAAAGAAAAAGATGATAAACAATGAAATATGTGTTTAAAGGGAGTGTATGTATTCTATTAACAAACAAATATTCATATACACCTGTTAACATCCTATCAGCGTCAGGAGATATACCTATACCATTAATATCATTGTTCTTCAGAATTTTCTCCTCTAACTTAATATAATCTTTCCATCGCGCCTATATTTATGGTTTATTCGGAAAGAAAATAAGGGTTTTCTTGCATTTGATGTTCAACTTCAGCTGTCGAAGTCTTGTAGGAAAATGTAGGTGGATATGGATTTCCTTGGGGATGATATTTTTTGGTGAATGATTGGGCGAAGAAGTTAATGTAAAAACTAATGGGGACTATGTGTAAGGAAAGGAAAAATAAGAGAGTCCGGTAGATTTAGCTGGCGACACTTTACAAAGAGTCAGTTGTGAAGAAGAGTAGCTTTATGATAGCAGTAGAAAAGACAGAGTGATAAAACATCAGTTTTATTAACGGGTGCGTTTGAATGAAAACACGTTTGATTTGTTAGCGACTAAAATTCTTCTTGGAGACGATAAAATTATTCCTTCAGTACAAATAATGAAATGTTACTAAGAATGATTTTACTGAATATTGATTAACCTATTAATTTGTGTCCAGGCATAAAGGTTAGATATATATGAAAATTGAAACTTAACGATATGAATATGTAGCGAAGGTTAGAATCGAAATCTTACAGCTTTAGTATCTAAGTTCAGACCACTTCTTAGATCAGTCGACATGCTCTGAATGCTAACCAATCAACTTACAGGATTGACACTCCATATTATAGAATATTCTATCATGTTTCAATTGTTCTCGCCAGAAAAAGGTTTATAAAAGCGAGATCCTGCCAGAATAAGTGAAGAAGTGGCGGCAGAGCTTTGAGATGGTTCCCGAAAAAAAAATAGACGAGCATATGATTTATTTTTGGTCCGTGCTAGACCTGTTTTTAAGAGGATTACTTCGTCTTCAATGCACTTTTCAACACAAGTGCTATGAACGGAATATTTTTGCCTCTCGCCGCACAAATAATTTGCGCATTTCAGATGCACAGACAATAAGCCCTTTAAATAGATAAGTTTCCTTGTTTGCTGCTCAGCCCTTGATAAAATAATCTTCGACTAGAGTAAACATAGCCTTATTCCTACCGCTCACGTAAAGCTGATATTTTCTGTTATTAATGCGTAACCTTAATGAACTACATTCTCTTGTAGCACAACACTATACATTACTGGCAAGCAATTATGTAAAAATACTAACATTGTAATATACTTCTGGAAAAATAAGTGTTATTTAAACAACGTTGGATTTGGTTTATTTATGGAACAGCTCGCAATCTGCCATCATACCAACATATCGAAACCCATGTAACTAATGCTACAAACGCTTCTTGTTATTGGTATGAGAAAAGTTGTTGTTGTTGTTGTCTGGGTAAAGTGCAGATAGATTTTGTCTCTTTGTTTATCTATGACTGAATTATTCAATGTCTCGTTTTGTGACGATATGGTGTTGATTGAGGTAAATTTGGCTGTTATTTCCCTCAAGTTGAACGATCACACTGACATTATCGAAAGAAAGGTTCTTACATGAAAAATATATATCAAATTTACGATACGTTATTCAGGTACATGAGAAAAGATAATCCGATGCAAGCAATTAAGGATGTAATAATTTAGAAAAGTAATTGCAGTGGAGAAGTTTGGAAGCAAAATTATCCTCTCATGTGGATATACTTAGTATACAAGTTGAAAGGTGAAAATAATTAGGAGGGACAGACGAATGATAGAGATGCCTATATTTAGTACAGAAACTTATTTTGAGAAGAGTGATGTTTAGTAGGTTGTAGCTGCATATGTTTATATCTTTATGTTTAGTTCCATTTCTTTTATACATGCGTGTATATCATAAACGTCAATAAGCTTTTCTTTCACAAGAAGACATGGACATATAAGTATTTAAGAGAATTTACTCTAGAAAGGTGTAATTTTTGCAAATAAAAGATGGTATGGTAATTTCATGGATAACTCAATATTTTAGACTGAAAGAAATTTGAATTTCATGAGGAATTTTCTTTATAAATACCATATAGTATTTAGACCTCATTTGTTTTACCATACATTCCTTTGGATTTATGCAGCTTATAAAGGTTTTCACCTAATTAGCATTAATTATCCGACCATTTTTTTTTTCTGGATTCAGAACATTCATACTGTAACTATCTTCACCTTTATTTTCGTATTTCTAACTTTCTTCCACTTTTGATATTATTCCATAAGTCACCCATTTTCATTTTCACTTTTCATTTTCACTTTCAAACAATATTTTCTTTATTGATGTTTGTACACGCATTTAATTGCGTTCCGGTTTTCTATTAACCGTTCTTTATAATATAGTTCTTGTACTTCATCGTGTAAAGTGCTTTTAGACTAACAATGATTATAAGTGATGGCGTATTTAACCAAAGAACCATTTAAAAAGTCTCTCTCAACATAAATCAAGAAGTTTACGAGGCATTTGGGTGGGTGATACAAGCAAAGAACTCGGAATATGTGATAAAGATCTCCAGAATTTGAAATTAAGAAATGAAAATAGGCAAAGCTTTGTGCTATCTCTAGCCAACTTAACCTATACACTGAAACGTTCGAAGGAATAGTAAACATGTCAGGATTGTCTATAGAGGTTCTGGACGTCATCAACCTTACATATGCATATGGAATCTTTCAGCGTAGAAACGTTCATAAGGAAATAAATATTACAACTGAAGGAAAGTGAATGGAGCAAATACCAAGTATAATATATGTGGGATACCTGCGATCCCAAACCGGAAAATGCACGGTAGCAATCTAAAGAAAGGTTTGAGGTAGTCAGAAAGCTATTTGAAAATGTCAAACATCTTAACATCAAGAAACACTGATAATGAAACAAAAAAAAAATATTGCGAGAATGTTTATGTATAGTCCACTCCACTATACGGAGCAAAAGCAAGGACATAAAAATAGGTTACAAGCCATTGAATAGTGGACTTATAGATGATTATTGCGAATGTCAGAGATAGAATGCAAATTAGTTATTAGATACAAAAAATGAGAAAAGCTATGAAAATTATATAAGATACTGTTACACTACTTTGAACACTCAGTTGGAGATAAAAAAAAAAGTTACAATGACTTCTAATATAAGGGAAAATGAATGGAAGGAGAATAAAATTAGTAATTACGTGGATGGATAAAATCAAGAATTTACACGCTTGAAATCTAGTGAATGTTCAAGGGCAGCACGAGAAAGACTGAAATGGCAAAAGGTGGCATTCAACATAATTTCAGCTTGGCGAATACTATGGGGGGGGGTGAGGTGGAGGAGGAGGAGGAGGAGGAGGAGGAGGAGGAGGAGGAGGAGGATCTGTTGAAAAAAAAGCAGCAGATGATGTACTAAAGAACATTAGGAAGATTTCAGATTAGGAAATCAATTGTAGCACTTGCATAATGTCCCACATATTTTTCCAGTCAATATTGACTCTATATCAAATTCCGCCGAGGTCGACTTTGTCTTCCATCCTTTCGAGGTTGATAAAATAAACAGCAGTGGAATACTGGAGTTAATGTAATCGACTTACTCACTTTCACAAAATTACTGGCCTTTATGCCACAATTTGAAACCAATATTGGGTCGATATTACAAACATAAAAAAGAAAGTTTTAAATTATCGAATAAGAGTTTTAGGATTGAAGCAAATTATGTTTCTTTAAAATTTGTTTCCAGTTTTATTCACAGTCTAATACCAAAATCTAATATCATTGTTTTAGTTCCTAATGTAGTTTTTATTGCTTGGAGGATCTTATTTGTATTGTTCTTTTCCTACAAATGTTCTTTTCCAACAATATTGTTCGAATACAAACTTTCAATAGAACCTAGCTAAAATTAAATAAACTTATTGTTCAACCTAAAACTGATTTGTAATCTTAAAAGACATGCATACATTCATATATATAATTTTTTTCTTTTAATTATGAACATCAAATATGTCTCAGATACAAAATATATAATTAATTTTGGCTGAAGGTCATCTGAATCGATTGCCCAAATTCTGTGAATTTGCTCATTTAAGGAAAGATTGGGACGATAGTAGTTTCTCGTGCTTTTTCAAAAGTGAAAAATTTCACATTCATTTATACTACTCACCTTCAATTTCATTAGTTCCTCTGGTGTTATTGAAGCATGATAAGACAGCATCTGCAATATTACAAACAAAGATTATCCAATGTGACCTTTTTGAACAAAAGATGTAGGCTGCAATTAAAAGAAGTTTTGATTGATATTTCTAGCAACACCTACGACCACCTACGATCCCTGGTTCCAAATAATTGGATGCCGATTTGTTTCATGAATTGTCTGATGACTTTCAGTTTCAGGTGATGATCGTATAAGGTATGTGTCGCTTGGTTTATGTGGGTTGTGCATATTATTAAGTGGCAGATGTACTGAATGTTGAATCGTTGGTGTTCTAGCATCAGGAGTCGATTCTGCATTGGGTGGTGGTTTTATATATTTTCTGATAGTACTCTGGATTGTCCTATCGAATTAAAATTATCTTGTGTAGAGCGCAGACTGCTTTAGCAGGGCCATTTTTTTTAAAACTGAGTAAGCCCATATCTATTTATTGAAAAGTGGTATCGGATTTGGCAGTTTTTGACAGAGTAGATCGAAATGTCAATCAAATCAAAAAACATATTCCAGTCACTAATAATCTTATTTGAATGGTTTACCTTGATCTCTTTGTGGTCGGAACAAGGATAATCCAGATTGATAGTCGTTGTCGTATACACTCTTGATACATATTAATATTAAATTCTATCCATTCTCACGTCGATGTGTCAGGTTCACCGCCTATTGAACAGATTCAATTGTCTGTGTATAATCACTGACTTGGCAAAAGCCAGGTCTAATCTGCCATGGTTGCATAATCTGCCCTTGTTAGTCTGTTTTCTTATATTATAGTGTTCTTGTTATTATTTGTGAATAGGCGTCAACCCTGTGTACTTAAAATCTTTTATCCTTCTGTTAACCCATTAATTCTAAAAACAACTTAGCGTGTGACTCTTATTTACTTCCAGTCTTCGAGTCTTGTAGAAAATTTACTATGAAATGCCTTCTTCATTTTACTTTAGCAGATTCTAGAAATTTTCATTTCACAGTTTCTTCTTTCTGAAACCTTTTTTGTTATCATTGCTTTTATATAATTTTTTCTTTGCTGTGGTTGGCTTCCAGTTTGCACCTCATTTGTATTATATCCACCATCACAGTAATCTGCTTGTATTTGTTTGCTTCTAAATATTTTTCTCGGTCCACTGCTGTTACTTTGGAGCAATTCACAATTTGTATTATATCTGAAGCCCTTATGTGCTGCATTGCTATATTTATATACATCAGCTTTAGGGCAGCCGCTTAAGAATACTGTTAATAGTCTCCCCTGAAAATTTATTATATTTAATCTAGATTTCATAACTAGGATGGGTGATGCATTAAAACATTAACTTATTTTAAGCATTTTCTAATTTTCTCTTCATTTTTCTTTTAAGTATTGCTAAGTATTTTTCTGGATGATTTGGGACTAATTCTCTGATTTTAGTGTCTATGTCTAATTTCATGTAATTTATTTTAATTAATTTGCATCTTCTTGTAGAAATACTGCTTCATATATCTCGTTCCATAATCGTCCGTCTACCTTGTCAAATTCATGTAATTAGGGTGCGTGTACAGAATCCATAGTTAGCATTTGATTAGTTAATTCATTCATTTTCGGTTTCCATCCGGACTTTGATGTATAGAAGATGAGAATTACAGTAAACACAAAACCGTTATAGAAAGTAAACTTTCCAAATATAAATAATGTAAGCAGATTTTAATTTACCTCAAGTGCAACTTGCTGCTTGGCAGCAGCCAGTGATACTTCCGCATAGAGTATGGCATTGTTAATACCAAGACCACAAAATATAGCGAATGCCTGTGAAAGAAAATGTAATGTATAAAATGAAAATATTCCTCCGGTACAACGCTTAAAAATTGCAAACAAATTTAGTTTTCATGATTTTTTTTTTTTTTTAAGTTATGGATCAAATGTTATTTTCATTACTGAAATTATTAAAAATACAAATATTTTGTATTTCCTAAAGTCAGTTATTGAAGAGTGTTATTAAAGAAGAAAGCTATTTTTTGCGGTTGAAATATTTTCAAGCTGAAATGGTATATCTCAGGCTGGTTTTGACCACCATGTGTGTTATAGTTGTTTGGTCAATGGTATCAATGGTATAGTGTAAGTGGTACAATATTTGACAAACATTTGTTCTTCAAATGTAATCTTCAGGTACAATTGCTGTAACACCATTTGACAAAGCTGGTATTTGAAAAACAAGTATAGTCCATTTGAGGGACTTGCATACAAGTTTATGCAAAGAGCATAGAGATACCAGGAGACAATAGAAGATATTCGTTCAAAGAGTCACGCAGAAAGCTCAAAGCCGGTATCTCGTGATTGGGAAGCAAACATCTTAATCATTGCTTTAGCTGAAATATAGTTTAACCTGATATAGTTAATGTAATGAGTATTAAAACCTAAATAGAAGTGATTTTTTGTTGATTTATATTGATTCTAATGTTTGCTATATTAAATATGGCCAACAACTTGACAATACTTTTGCCATGTAAAGATGTTGCTGAGTAATTTCTGTTAGTCTCAAATTACTCAGCAATCGGAGTACTTGATTGGAGTAGATGGGGGGTCACGCAAAAGCTAGCATTGTTATTACCAGTTCGAAAATGCCAGTGGCAAGTTCCGGAGTTGTAAACAAAACATTCACTGTTATGGAGAAAATCTCTTGCTGCAGACAGACGATGTAAATACACCTAAATCAGCTCACAGCGCCACCTGGTCAGACTGTGAAATGCAAGTATTTCGTAAGTCGACTGGAATAAATAAGAGAGATTATCTCTCTTATCAACTCGTAGTGCTACCATTCGGTTTCGGTGACTGAAGAGAAGATAACCACTGCAAAATGGTTGCATCTTACAGTATGGATAGGTGACGCTGCGATCTGATTTAAGTGTATTTACACCATTTGTCTACAACGAGAAATTTTCTCCACGACAAAACACGGTGAATGGCTTGTTTATAAGTTCGAACGTGCCACTAGCATATTCGAACTGGTAATAACATTGTATTTAGACACATCACTGCTTAGTGCTCCCATCCCGTAACACAAAAGTCAATTTTTAGACAATATTGGAGTTTATGCTTTCTTGAGTGATCAGCAAGAAATATATTCACTAAATTTCCCCCTCGCCACACTTAGCTATCTTTAAAAAGCGCGTATCTAACATTGTAGTTGGGGATACACTATTCCTAAATAAAAAATACATGATAGCTATAGCTTGAATGTCTTTGAGTATAGGTCTGAATCAAAGCTTGTACAGGGACATATAACAGCAACAATAAAAAACTATAAATAGATATAGAGTGAACACAGAGTCGTAGATTTATTGAATGAACTTGATTAATATTCAATATATTATTTCCATATCCATCAACTTCACCTGAAAATTTCTAAAAATAATTAAAATTCATACTTTAACTAATAGGTAACGTATTAGGATAAAACACCCAATATTAAGATAGTCGTAGTTTGATAACACTGGTCAACACGATTTCTGGTGCCAAGAAACAAAAGTTTTTTTAGCTAATTTGATGGTGTTGATTCCGAAAATGACCTTAGTTTTTCATGGTTAGATACCGTTTTCGCTGTACTGAAAATGCTCATTTTTGGAAAAAAGATCAACTTACGATCTTGGCTGATCGCAAAATTAGTTAAAAAAGGTAATAGAAACCCATGAATTGTCAGGTAGGCCGAGCAATTTATGTTAGCCACCTGAAATAAACTATCTTTATAAGAAAAAAAGTGTTTTTGAGTCAAAATTTTTAAAATATAAGTACCGAAGTTTTCCAAGTTATTGCCAAAATTCAAATTAACTGATAAACTTTATCAGTAATACACTTTAGTAAACCTGATAATTAAGGTGACATAAAAAAAAATGAAACCCTAAAATCTTTTGTTTAATATTCATAAATTTATCCCATCACTTTTATCCCTTCAATACAGAAGAAATCAAGCACATTAAGAGCACAGTTGGAAAAAAAAACTCCAACTAAAGACATCCCAATTGAATGCACCTATTCCATTGTACATGATGAACATCATGAAAATGGTTTCACCATAACATCTGCCCACCACGCGGGATTACAAAGATACGAAGTAGAATCATCATAACGATTCTTTCTGTCTTTTGTTATTGACAGTTTTACGAGTCTTTCGTAGGACATTAGGAAAGATCAAATTACCTAAATGTGAATACGCAAAGTGTAATGTAAATGCTCAACCAATTCAATGTCTTTTTTAATCATAGAGATAGATATCAAATGACATGGTTTCAACGAGAGGATGCAAAAATGATCCCAACTTATTTTGCTATACATGCGGCGAGTTCACACCAAAAGCCAATATCTGACTTTTACAAGAAAGCCTATCGTGCTTTCACGTCGAGCTTGGTGATCAGGACAAATCATGGGCCCCTCATATTGCTTGCAAGACGTGTTTGGAATACATGAGACAGTGGACTTCAGGTACCCGAAAATCACTGAGATTCGCCATTCCTATGATCTGGCGTGAGCCAAAGAACCACTCTGATTAATGTTACTTCTGCTCAGTCAGTGTTGCGGGACTGAACCAAAAGAAACGCAGATCTATCGACTATCCCAGTCTTCATTCCGCTATTCTACCAGTGTCGCATTCAGATGATTTGCCAATCCCAGTTTTTCACGAAAATATGTTGAAACTTGTTGAAAATGACGAGTCTGATGCTGATGTAGGTGAGAGACACAGCGAAAACGATCCTGACTACGTTCCCGCAGCTGTGCCAGGGCTGTTTAACCAAAATGAGATGGATGATTTGCTTCGAGACTTAAATCTATGCAAAGAATCAGCAGAACTTTTGGCCTCAATGCTCTACGAAAAACACTTGTTAGCAAAAGGCACAAAGGTAACATTCGATCGAAATAGGGATACTGAATTTGTACCATTCTTTAATTAGAACACAGATCTTGCTCATTGCAATGACGTCGAGAGCGTTCTCCTTCGACTAGGCGTCCACAAATACGATCTTGATGAATGGAGATTGATCATTGATAGCTCAAAACGTAGTTTCAAATGTGCTTTGCTCCATAATATCAACATGTATGCGCCAATACCTATAGGCCATTCAATAACACTGAAAGAGAATACATGATGCCATTAAACAGGTTATAGAACAGATTGACTACACCAAACATAAATGGGTGTTATGTGTTGATTTGAAAATGGTAAATTTCCTGCTTGGTCAACAAAGTGGCTACACGAAATTTCCATGTTTTTTGTGTATATGGGACAGTAGAGCAAACGAGGAGCACTAGAAAAGGAAAGATTGGCCACCCCGAGAGTGGTGAAAAGAACGTTATTAGTGCAGCGATAATTCCGAAAGAAAAATCATCTTCCTTCACTTGCATATCAAATTGGGATTAATGAAACAGTGTGTAAAATCACTCGACAAAGAAAGTCAATGTTTTGAGTTTATATGTAAATCGTTTCCAGGACTTAGCACCGAAAAACTCAAAGAAGGAATGTTTGATGGTCCTGATATCTGGAAACTCATTAAGGATGATAAATTTGTTAATCCAATGAATGACTTGGAATTACGCACTTGGACATCGTTTGTTGACATGGTGAAAAACTTCTTAGGCAATCGCCGGGCCGAAAACTACAAGGAGTTAGTGGAAAAGGTGTTGAAAAGTCTACAGGTTATAGGCACTAATATGAGTATTAAGGTTCATTTTTTACATAGCCATCTAAATAAATTTCCGGATAATTGCATCGATGCGAATGATGAGCAAGGAGAACGATTCCATCAAGATATCAAAACAATGGAAGAGCGCTACCAGGGACGGTGGGACAAACGAATGATGGTTGACTCCTGCTGGAGTATCAAAAGGGACTTAAATAACATTGAACATGACAGACAAGCAAGAAAGAGAAAATTTTTACCATAGTTCTTCTGTTCAAGAAGGTTTTATTTCTGCTGTCAGTTTATTTAATGATTTGATGAAAATACTTGTTGGTTTTGGTATATTCAATCGTGTTACTTTTAAAGACTTAGGGTCTGATTGTTATTGCAAAATAGTATTTCTCAATAAGCAGACCAATATTTGTTGGTTTAAATATGAATCGAGAGTTTCTAGGATTTTACTTTGAGAAATATTGCAATCGATCAATACCAAATATACAGAAAACGAATGAAAAACTGCTTTTTTTTTTATAAATTAAGCATTTAGGTACAGCAAAAACGGTAGCTAGCCAAGGAAAAGTAAGATCATTTTCAGATTCAGAGCCCTCAAATTGGCTAAAAAAATATGTTTGGTGTCTCGACACCATTTCAAATGTGTTGGTGTTGTTGACCAGTGTAATTAAACAACAACAGAGAAAGAAACACAAGAAATCTTCAGATTCGTTTCTCCCAACGATATTAATAGTGTGTGAGACAGGAAACAATCATCCAAAATAAATCACGGACTTGGTTCACCAGAAGCTTACCCCTGCTTTGTTTTAATCATCCTCTTATAGGCTAAATTGCATGAGTTCACACGCATATAGAAAACCAAATAATTTTTTTGTTTTAGTTAAACACTGGACCGTTTCCCATGCAGTATACACTCTCCTTTGCATTACTGATGTCATCGTTGACAAGAGTAAACGCTAAAACAACTCATCTTTGGTTTACTGCAGGGCTTCCTCGTCCCTCCAACACAAGATTGGACTCAAGACATAGCTATGAATACTTTTTTACAGAGACGTGCTCAAAAATGCGCGCGCATACAAACACAAACCTACACATGTATGCATATATGCAGTCACACACGTGAATATATAATTCTAAAATTGAAATTTAAAAAAGTACTCGTATATCACTAGCTTATGCTAAACAGCTTCTTGTAATGCACAGCCTTCCCTTGAATATCAATTATGTAACTCATGCAACTGAGAAAGTCAGAAGCAATTTCTATTACTGATTTATCTTTTCATGTTCGATGATAAACACAACGATTTTGTCATTGTTGATGAGTTGCTGACATTAGTATCTCACCATCACAAGCACAAGTGCTACATCAGGAGCACAAGTTACTACACCAACAAGTAGAGATAGCTAGAGTGAAGTAGAGACAGAGATGGAGAGACAAAGAAAAAAAAACAGAAAAGCAAGCAGGTCCAAAAGAGAGGTGGTACGCAAGAGTGAGTAGGACGTAAGCTATGAAGGAATAATCAGAGACAAGACACAGAAATTGGATTTAGATTGGGTTTTAGAATAAATCTTTGACACATATCGGACGTCTAAGTATAAAGATAGACTGATGCCGATACACAATTCATAGAAGAGCGTTCATTGGTTGCTATCTAGGAAAGGAAAATAAAAAGAATGTGAGTCACCAGGTTAGTAGAGATTCACTTTCTTCCTTTTTCTCTTTCTCGCTTCTCCTCTCTCTCACATTTCTTGGTCTTCTCTTTCTTTAACTCCCACTATTTTCCACTCGTTTATCTCTCCTGTACCTTCCTCTTTGTCTCTGATTTTTTTTTTATAATCCTTCAATCCCGCTGCCCCTACCCATCTCTCCTCCTTCCACGTGGCCGCTGTCCGGTCAACCATGATCTATATATAAAGTGAAAGGGTTTTGTCAATTTATTTATTTCGACTGTCCACCTGCGATGGTGATTAAAGTGACTGTACGCGATGAATATCCAATACCAAACAATCTTAATCTCCATATTTAAACTGCATTGAACTTTGGCAAGCTTACCATTACCTATTCTGAGTTACTTGAAAGCTGATGTTCCCTTCCTTCTCTTCTATTTGTTGATACATTTGTTTACCTACCAATGCTTTGTTTTACTTTAAGGACCCATCCATTATGATATTTCGAACGCGCCATCTTTTTACGGTGAACTGCTAAAGATTCAAAGCAGCATTCGTGAATTAAAGTCAAACTCTTCATGTCTTCATTTTTCATTACCTGAAGTCAGTTTCAGAATGGTCGTACACTCTAAGCACGTAGCAAATACATTCCTTTAACTCTACTTTTTCAAGTACGTATTATATTGCCATTTTTGATTGCACCAATCATACTTCTCTCCGAAAAAAATAACTCTCTTTGCTGTTTAATAAAATAAACTCGCAAAGGGTTAGTTTCAACGTCTTCTTTCAATTTCCTTACACCATTTATGTGACTGTTTCTAACAAGAAATTTCGCTTTCATATAAAACAGCTATATTTTTGTAGTCATTTCCATAATCTACTCCCAAAACACTTCAATCGCTCTACTTTGCATCACTTACAATGTTATATGTTCTATGATCATTAAACTACAACAACCTGCACATTAACCAGCTTTCAATTTGGTTTTCTGTTCCTAGGTTAATCGGAAACATAGATTGCCGTGCAACTCATAAACTTCGGCAGTTCAATTACTTGGTGAAAAAAACCCACCAAAGGAACTTAAACTGTCCAAAAGACGGGTGCGTTTGTCACTATATACAATTTTTACAAATGTGTGTGTGTATATATATAAATATATATATATCATAAAGGAATATGAATGGACAGCTCTATGCACGTTTTCGTAGCATGACGATGTATTCAATAATGCATGATATTACTTAAAATTACATTATCCTTATCAAGTAACTGAACCATTTCATCAGGCAATGTTTTACTGGTAAATTCAATCTGTGCAAAACTATGTTTGCGGAAAATATATATATTAAATTCAGGTGTTTGAGAGAAAAGAATATAATACAATCGTTTTAGTTGAGAGAGGAGGTGATTTGAATTGCAACCAATCAATCAGTTTATTTGCTGAGGGCAGTAGCAATAGTAATAATGTTAGATTTTGTTGGTAGACACATGACAATTCTATCGCTTAGACAATTATATATATTTACCAGTCAAGAGTTTATCAGTGACATAAACTGTAATAAATTATTACTGTCAACACAATAAATCTTACTAGCAAGTTTGGACAACCAGCCAGCATAATGTCACCACTTCGTAACGTGTATACACACACAAGATTCTTATAAATGTGTGTATATATATGATATGCATATGATTACACATATAGATATGCGCGAGCACGCGCGAAAAGAGGAAGAAATTTATGTAAGCAGATACAAATACACGTTCATACACATTAAAATCTACAAATTGAAGTTAAAGAATAAAAAGAATAAAATTAAGAGGTCGTAAACTACAACAAAAATATGGTAATATATGGTAAAATTACGTAACCAAATTTTGACATGCAAAATGAAGTGGAAAAATATAAAAATGTAAGCATATGCTTAAAAATAACTATATAAATGCAGACAACTATATTACACAAACACGAATAGAAAGAATCTATATAGACATATACGTCTACACACATAAATATATACACGTATTTTAAAATTTATAAATTTAAAATAAAAATAAAAAGTTGATTTATAAGATAAAAGAGAATATAAAGACACCGTATTAAAATTAGATGTAAAATTCGTTAAAAATATATTAATATGATAAGGTATGCTGATTAAACTCAGATCAAAAGGCTATACTTAAGATGAATACCGTCATGGCCTGGTCAGTATGATATTTTCACCGAAAAACAATGAACTAAATTCACCTATTAAATATTTTATTTAAAGCGGGTCTGGGGGCACTTCATTCGTGTGGATAACAACAAATAATTTAACAAGTTGCTGAATGTGGAAGAGAATAATGATTATATAAGATCAGTTAGATGATATTGATTATATAATGAAAAAGCCATGATCGTCTAGTTATAAACCTCGTCAATAAATAAAACAAGCACAGTTTAGGTGACTTCACCTATGGAGAGAGATACTGATGGTTTGGAGGGCGTAGTTATTACAGAAAAAGAAGTCGTAAACATACATATGTGTATATGTGAATATGTGAATGGATGTATAATCATATGTATGTGTATATATGTTAGCATATGTATGTTTGTGTGTACGAATGTGCGTGTGTGTGTGTGTGTGCGTGCGCGTGTGTGTGTATGAGCGAGTGGACCAACGAAACAAAGGGCACTCGACACAGTTACTAGGAGTCACATGTATTATTCCAAACAGTTTGATTAGAATTTCTTGCTATTTCAAGTTTCGCAAGTCTCTAACAGAGTCTGTCTCCTCAGGCTGGTGGGTTTCGGATATCCCACCAGCCTAAAGGATTAGGGATTGGCGAACATTGAAGTAGCATGGAATTCGAAACAAACTGTTTTGAATAATATATATATATATATATATATATATATATATATATATATATATATATATATAAACAAACAGCAAATGAGCACATGCACACATACGCACAGGCATGTGCACACCGACATCCACCCGCACGCATAGGTGCACATCTGGGCACAGGACACCGCAAACAAACGCAGACGAGAACACACGAGCCACACAGAGAACACCCCACCTCATCAGCCACCTACGTTTTAACACCGGCGTTTCGACGAGCTTCGGGCAGGACGCATCGTTAAAACGGCTCGTCCCATGGATCGCAGATTAAATTTGTATACGCAAATTAAATCTAGCCATGGAGGAATGTAGTGGCGGACAAAAAACAAGACAGGAAAACAAACAGAAAAGGCTTTACGGCCAGACGAGAAAAATTATGTGTGTATGAACGCGATGAGGCACGGAACCGAGAGAGACAAAGTGGTGGCGTGCGTTGCTTGGCGAAAGCCAAGGAAGGAAAGGATTATTGACCGGAAGCATGTGACCATGCCGGTGTAAAGGGAAGAGGGAGAGTGGTAGAGGGAGAAAGAGAGGGAGGAAGTAGAAGAATAGGTGAGCAACGAGAGGAAAAGAGAAAGAGAGGAAATACGAGGGGGAAAAGGAGATACGTAGTAGTAACAGAGGAAGAACAAGAGGGGTAAGGCGAGATACGTAGTAGTACAGAGGAAGAACGAGGGGGGGGGGGGAAGAAAGGAAAGAGAAAGAGATAGAGTAGCGTCGGAGGATAAGTTTACGAAAACTACTTACAATTTTTGTGAGACGCTGCGTTCAATCATGTAAAAACAAACAGCAAATGAGCACATGCACACATACGCACAGGCATGTGCACACCGACATCCACCCGCACGCATAGGTGCACATCTGGGCACAGGACACCGCAAACAAACGCAGACGAGAACACACGAGCCACACAGATATATATATATATATATACTCTTGTACTCTTGTACTTGTTTCAGTCAGTTGACTGCGGTCATACTGGAGCACCGCCTTTAGTCAAGCAAATCGACCCCAGGACTTATTCTTTGTAAGCCTAGTACTTATTCTATCGGTGTGTTTTGCCGAACCGCTAAGTTACGGGGACGTAAACACACCAGCATCGGTTGTCAAGCGATGTTGGGGGGGACAAACACAGACACACAAACACACACACATATATATATATATAAATATATACGACAGGCTTCTTTCAGTTTCCGTCTACCAAATCCACCCACAAGGTTTTATTCGGCCCGAGGCTATAGTAGAAGACACTTGCCCAAGGTGCCACGCAATGGGACTGAACCCGGAACCATGTGGTTGGTACGCAAGCTACTTACCACAGAGCCGGTCCTACATATATATATAGAGAGAGAGATAGATATACAGGGCAGAGAATCGTCAATTAGTAATAACATTTATAATTAACAATTTTGCCGGGTAGCTCAGTATGAACATTTCTTTGGCTGCTATTTCTGAATTCTCAGTATGTTGGAGAAGCAGGTTACTGCCAATCCCTATATATTTATGATTATATATATATATATATATTATTCAAAACAGTTTGGTTCGAGTTCCATGCTACTTCAATTTTCGCAAATCTCTTTTTGTGCTCGCGTGTGTGTGTGCGAACGTGTATGCGGGTAGGTTTATATTTTGGGGCGAATGAGCATGTGTGTGTGTTTCAAGTGAGGGTGGATGAGTATATACATATAGGCGCATGTACGTGGGTGTATGTATGGACATGCGTGCTTACGCGATTACTATGAACATTTTTACTCCCTTACCTTTACTCCCTCCCCTTACTTAGTGGTCATTCTAATAGTTCTTTTGTCTTAATAACGGTCAAGCACACAGTAATTTCCCTTTGTTTAACGGTCATTTTCATGACATTTTTCTTGATGGCCCGATAACTGAAGAGATGCCGGCGTGGGTTTCCGCCCCGACATCCGAAACTCATGGCTACCGAATAATTGTCACATATTATATATATATATACACACACACACATACATACATACATACATACATACATAGATATATATATATATATATATATATATATATATATATATATATATATATATATATATATATATATATATATATATATATATATATATATATATGTATACATACATATATATATATATATATATATATATATATATATATATATAAGAATTTAAGGAATGGAGAAAACGCATGTTATAATTGCATACTTTATTCCTACATATGTTTCAAAGGATTACAACCTGTGTGATCCATAGGGATCTTTGATATTAAAATTGTAACCTTCTCATCAGGGAAAGCATGGGAATCATCTTAAACGTAAGACAATACGACCGATTATGAAAACAATAGATGGATAAGGTTATGACTTGATTCATTTGAAAAAAACCGTTAGAGAATTGGACGCTGCCGGATAGTGGGTTGGACAACACATACCTATAAATGTGTGAGAACGTACATGCATACATAAATACATATACACAAACACACACATACATGCCTAACGCTTTAACGACGTTGTCAAACCAAATTCTCGTTATGAGTTATCATTATATGATTTTTTTATAACTGGTACAGGAAATGTTTAAATACAAATTTTCATTTTCTGTCTGATAGAGAAAATATTGTATCAGGATTTAGCACTCTTCAGGTCTGTTGCTTTTATTTAATCAGATCAACCTTGATCAAGGAAACCTATGATGGCAAATGATTCAATCGTCTTGTCTTGTAAATTTGTGACTGCATTTTCCAATTTGTCCTTGATTTCTGCATATGGAATGGTGTGATTTAAAGAAGTGTGACAGTTATTTAACAGATTTTTCAACTTCTACCAATATTCTAACATTAAAAGTATTTAGGACAAT
Organism: Octopus bimaculoides; assembly: GCF_046866305.1. Classification (NCBI taxonomy): domain Eukaryota; kingdom Metazoa; phylum Mollusca; class Cephalopoda; order Octopoda; family Octopodidae; genus Octopus; species Octopus bimaculoides. Next base: position 17,329,857 of record NC_142943.1, read on the forward strand.
CTTCTGATATACTTTCGCAAATCTCAGTTATTCGGTTCAACCGAAACGACAATGTTACTTTGATTACTCTTGATATATATGAGATCAAAATTCTACTAAATGGAAAATGTCACTGGGTTTGTGATAAATGTAATTCAAAGTATCAAAGCAGATCTGAAGATGCTTGAACGAATTATTCATAAGATATTCAATGACAACCTACTGATCGGAAGACAAGTAGCTGATTGGAAGAAGATTAACGACAAAGCTGCTGGAAGGAATCATTCAGAGATGTTCCGATATTCAGAGATATTCTAATGTTCAAGTGATACAGGACTAAGAGAAGGTGATCAACAAAGAAAAATGAAGGTAGTTTTGGGAAGATTATAAAATACGTACACAGAAATATTATTTCAGAATGTCGTCTTGAACGGAAATGAAAAAGCATATATGAATAAGTACTGAATGAAATAAGTTAAGTAGAAAATGATTTCGTTCTATTAAAATAAATTCAAAAGAATTGGGGAAAATGCGAAAAATTTGGTAATGAAGAGACCAGAATGTGTGGTGCAATCATGAATAATGTTAAGAAGAAACTTTGTAAAATAAGAACTAAATCTAAAGTAGCATAAACATAAATTTCTAGAGTGAGATCTTAGATTTCAAAAAATATCAATGACTGAACTATTATTTGATTGCTTGAAGAATTCTTCCTGTACGTTAATAATGAAACAAACAGAAACAAATAAATGGCAAAATTAAGAGTGCTAGAATTGATATTAAATTTGTCAAGGATAATAGAGAAACACTCCATTATTTAGGAAAGTATATGTTAAGAACCATAATTATGCTAAAAGACATAGCAATTCATTAATTATTTTCGATATAAATTCTATAATAGATCTTCAAATAATTTTTTTCATACACATCTAAATATACAATACACGAAAGGCTTTCCCAACGTATTTACGTTATTTTTCTGAATATCATTACAATATTTTTGTAACAACTGTAATATATCTTAGGTCAATATTTGTCATATATCATTTGTAATACACAATGTAGCTTCATATGTAATCATTTTATTACGTTTAATAACGTATTTACATGTCATTCAAACTTCATTGATAACTTTATTCACGGAAACACGCCTAATCGTGATTGAATAAATAAGAAACTTTCATTTTTTAAATACTAATTTTGGATTGGCTTCAGAATAACATTTACTTAATAATAAGTTCAATAAATTATCATAACAGTCCAGGAGAAAAATATCAGCACAAAACACATTCATGTAATGAAAAACATTAAGGTCGAAAATACCAAGAATGAAAATATCATGTCCGACTTAATTGATAAAGTAGGGCCAATGACTCTCTGTAAACAAATAATTGGCCAACAAAATACGCAAACATACAATGCATCTTTGAATAAAGTCACTATAAAGTGAAAAACGACGAGTAATATAATAGTTTTAGAGTGTGGAAGCAAAAAAGACTCTGTAACAGAGAGAAAAGTTGAATTAAAAGTGAAATCTTGTATTATAGAAAGAAAAAAAATGAATTTATCGATATCTCTTGTCAGCAATCTAATGAGACGAGTCAAAGTAATAATAGTGTTTCACAGATGTACAAATAGATTATATAAAGCGAGTTATCCTCAAACAAACTTCAACTACTAACTGTTCTCTACTCAATCAAGATTCAGATCCTGATAAAGTACTTAAATTGAAACATCCACTAGATCAATATGCAAACAAAAATACTGTAGTTAAATTGATTATAACATTGATGCAAACATGGGAGATGTGAATCGGAGAATAAAGGATTGGATGGAAATATCGTATAAAAAGTAAAAACATTGGATCTGAATTACTGGATGGTTACCCACATGCAGCTGGAAAGAACCTTGCCCAATAGTATGTATAACATCCAAAACTTACATTAAACCGGTCGCATTTTATAGAACAATAATTTGAACTGAGTAACACGTTTGGATTTAAACTATTTTAGACTAAAACGAAACCAGATATCAAATGCAATTTAATTAAAAATTCTTTTCTTTCATTCCTTGTGATTTTTATATTCTGTATTTTAGAGACTTGCTACATAAGTTGGTATCATCTTATACAACTTTTCAGTTCATAAACAAATTGAATATGTAGTTTATTGCGTAACTGTAGAACTGACACTTGAAAACACTCTTTTGCAAAAATGTTACTTAACTCGCTTTGTAACAATAAGGTTCAGCCCCATGCACGGCACTTTGGGCAAATGTATTCTACTATAACCCCGGGCCAGCCAAAGCTTTGTGAGTGAATTGGATTAAAAGAAACTGTGTTGAAACCCGTCACATGAATGTGCATGTGTGCGTGTATGCGCGCGCGCGTGTGAATGTGTATGTGTGTGCGTATGCTTGTGTGTGTGTGTGTGTGTCTGTGTGTATGCGCTCGCGTGCGTGCTTTTGAGTCTGTGTTCGTCTCTTCCTATGCCGCTTGAGAACCGGTATTGGTTTGTTTTTATGTTCCTGAGACTTAACGGCCTGGTAAAAAAATAAATGATAGAATAAGTACCAGACTTTAAAATAAGTACTAGAGTCGATCTGCTTGACTAAAACCACACTTCAAGGTGGTGCCCCAGCATGGACGCAGTCTAATGACAAAACCAAGTAAAAGATAAGATATACATATGTAGAGATTGTTGAAAATGACCAACTTCAGCTACTTAATATAGGTCTAATCTATTATTAACCAGGTTGCTCTTGTCCATATACTTAAAAGTGTCTTACGTTTCCATAGAGCACAGATCGCACCCGTATTAACTATCTCTATAAGGCTGTGCTTTCCTTATAATATCCCATTTAAGGCTAAATTCGATTCTGCTTTCCTTCAGCTCCCAAATCTTGCTAGATAAGGACGTACAATTGGCCTTATATTTGAGCCTAAAAGATGAAAAAGGGTCATTAATACGTTTTTTCATATTTATTGAACATCCTGTATATACAAAGTTACCAGCTACAGTTGTGATAGATTATGTTTTGGGTTAGACATTGGCCTAATAAAAGACAGTGAGATTTAAACCTACAATTGCAACTAGGAGAATTACTACTATTAATATTATTGATATCAGACACAATAAGATATATGCTTCAACACACGAATTCACATAGGGAACTACTCGTATACTTGTGTGCAGCTAATATACTTCTCTCCATAACTTTCTGCAACTTTGCGTAGGCCTCTGAGCAGGTATCACCATGAGAACTTTCTCTGCCATGGTCAATACGACGATCACACGCTATACACCTTTCTTCCAAGCACTACTGTAAACACTGGAAGTGAGCTACAACGTAAAAAACTTAGTGCGCATACACAGCAGAGTTCACGGTCAACCTGTGCCAAATAGCTTTATTCTGCGTACTTTATCTTCGTTACTATGACAATAGTCCTGACACTTATTTATCAGACTCGTATCGAACTGTACGTATATGAGTGCTCAACACCGCATTAGTGGATAAATATTCTTTATTTGTGGTTTAACCAGACTACTATTGGTTTCATGATGAGAGAGATATCTCCCAGCAATTATTCAAGTTTGCCACATGGGACATTGCTATTCGTCTCCATCTTGGGTGAAAACAAAGCAGGTGATGGGTCCTGCATGAAATTTCGGAATGTGAAGAGGTTTTATCCCTAATATTTAAAATGCTCGCTTTTGATGTAATAATGTTTAATTTTTCAGTGATGCAAAGTTCGTGTTTTCTGCCCTGTCCCCTGTATTTGTTGGCCTTTTCGAAAATGCTCCTGGTTATCTTGGGGTTGTTCATATGATTTTGTTGTGCTCTCATTCAAGACAGAGACGAACACTAGCGTGTCATGTGGCTCACTCTTGAATAATTGTATAGTTGTGGAGAGTTACCTTTCTCAACATGAAATCATGAAACGAATAACTTGTGTGTGTGTGTATGTATTCTCGTTCTCTCTCTCGCTCTCTCTCTCTCACTCTCACACACACACAACACACACACACACACACACACACACACACACACACACACACACACACACACACACACACACACACACACACACACACACACACACACACATATATATATATATATATATATATATATATACACACACACGTTTGTGCGTGTTTATGTATGTGCTTGGGAGTCAGTGAATGCTGTACGTGTGTGTAAATATACTTGTGTGATCGTCTGTGCAGGAATATCTGTATTAAAAGCTGTAAAATCATTACTCAAGTATGCAATACATGTTGACTGTGGAGAGAAGAGTTGCATCAAAAGTGTAATGCAATCGAGATACAACCGAGAAGAGAGCAGTGATCGATAGAAGAAAATTCTTACTTCATTGAGAATATGAGACAACTATAATTAAGACGAGTAAGTTAAAAGTAGACGCTGGAGAAAAAGCATCTTAACTCAGTTAAGAACAGCAAATACCACCTGACAGACCATAAATCAATAGACATTTGCCTAGGAAAGACAGAGAATTTGTTCCATTAGATCAACAGCTTTAAACTGATAAACCGGACGTATTATAAATGATGTTATGACAAAAGAGTGCTCTAATCTCCTTTGTGATCTTTCTTCAGTTACTGAAATGTGCTGGGGCAGAATGGCTGAACTTTCAGCCAACTAACAGCATTTAATCGAAAAGATACTACAAAATAACAATCCAAAAATCTTATGAAGACGTAATATTGAGGTAGTTGACACCAAAACAAATAAATACGTCTTGAAGTTGCTATACAAGGTAAGTATATTTGCTGTAAATGGTACTGGGAATTATTGATATATTATTAAATCTGAGTTCGATGTTCTTAAGAAGGATTGTAAGTATATTAACAATAATATTTGGAGTATCTTAGTTCAATTTCTTAAAACAATCCAATAAATCCGCAATTACAAATACGCTGAAAACATTCACATCATATCGAAGTTATCATCCATTATGTGTAAGTATTAAGCTGAGGTCTTAGGTTTGCCACGGGTCCTAAGTCTCATAAGGCCAAGACAAATCTTGGTTTCAATGGCGAATAAGTGACTGAGATTACATTAACGTTGGTCCGTTACAGTAAACAATATGTACACGAAATTTCATTCACATTTTAGGCTCACGAGAAAGGAATATTATTATATCCTCCATTTTCCCATGAGTCCACAAAGGGTAACAATAATAACAACAACAACAACAAAATCAACAATTCTCTCTACTGTAAGCACAATACTGAAATTCTGAGTGCAGGGAGAAGTCGATTACATCAACCCCAGTGTTCGTCTAGTACTAGTTCTTATTTTTATAGACTCGAAAGGATGGAAACCAAATTCGTCCTCAGCAGTATTTAAATCAACAAAAACAACAATCCTTTTTCCAGCAGGCACAGGACCTGAAATTACGAGAAAGGGAACTAGTGTATTGCATTGACCCCCGTGGTTTGACTGGTACAATTTTATCGATCCTGATGAAAGGCAAAGTTAATAACGGCGGGATTTAAACTCAGAAAGCAGAAAAACGAATGAAATATCGCTAAGCATTTTGTCTGACGTACTTATGACACCAGTGCAAAAAGATTCTGCTAGGTCGCTCCTCTGGAACTTCACCATTCAAACTGACAGAAAGATAGATATATTGAAAGATTTCAGACAAAAATCATGCCACCTCATTGATATGACTATCTCAATCGACATAAATGTATCTGTCAAGACCTACCAAATACTGAGCAAGTATAATGAACTTGAAATAGAAATTGACAAAATGTGGAACCTCAAGACTAAAACTATACCTGTTGTCATAGGTGCCCTAGGAATGATAGCAAAAAGGGCTTATTCTTACCTAGCTCAGATACCAGGAAACCCCAAAATGGCAGAAATTCAAAAGATAGTGCTCATGGGAACTGTCCTTATCTTACGTAAAATACTGTGTATGTAATCTCAAATTTTAAAACAAACTCATAATATTCTTGTTTTCTTAAACGTTCTCTAAGACAATACTATGTGCAAAACCAAATATATGGCAAAACACCAACATGAACTTCTAACTTGTTGTCTGTTGAGGTCTCTGGGTGCGACTTGGAGTCAACTTGTACAAATACAAAGCAAAAGTCAAACATACTCCTACGTAAAATCAACGTAAATTAAGAGCTTAGCTGAAAAAGAACGGACCTCGTCTCAACCACCTTCTGTCCATGGATGATTTAAAACTGCTTGCAAATATAGTAACTGAAATGGAGAGGCGGGTTGAGAGTGTGCAAATGTGCAGCAAGGATATAGGGATGGAATTCGGTATCTCGAAGTGTGCAGTGCTTACTTTGAAGTGGGGGGGGACAGTAAATTGTAGGGGCATAGAATTGCCAAACGGTGAGAGAATGGAAGACCCGGATGATGATGGGTACAAGTACCTCGGGATCTTGGAGCTGGACAATATTTTGCACAGAAAAATGAAAGACAAGGACAACAATGCATATTTGAAGCACCTCAAACTTCTCTTGAAATCAAAGCTCAACTCAAGGAACTTCGTAACTGCCATCAACATGTTGCTGTAGTTCGCTATTGTGCACCCACCCTGAGATAGACACAAGCAGATATTGACCAATTCGATCACACTTACCCGCAAGACAATGACAATGTATGGTGCCCTCCACAATAAGGCAAATATACACAGGCTCTACATAGGGAGATAGGGAGAGGTAAGGGTGGATGTAGGCTAATTAGCGTACGGGAGTGCAGCAACAGTGAAAGAAGAAACATGGCAGAATATTTGGTAAACAGTAAACAAGACCTGCTACAGTATGCTACTAGTGCAGGAATTAACAAAAATTGTCTTTCGAGTAGTGCTCATGAATTCCGATCAAGAACAGCCAACGAGAAAGAAAAAACCCTACTCTGTTTGGAATTACATGGTCAGTTCCACTGCGAAACCAACAAATTAAAAGACCAGGAAGCATCATCGTGGTGGCTCAACAAGGGTGACCTAAAAAAAAAGAATACTGAAAGCCTAATCATCACCAGGCATTGAATACCAATTCAGCGAAAAAGAATATATACCACACAAGTGCATCGGGCCTCTGCAGAATGTGTGGGAAGTGGGTCGAAAGTGCGACTCACATATTTAGTGCTTGTGAAAATCTAGCGCAGAAAGAGTACAAGTGTAGACACGACAAAGCCTCCACATGCCGTAAGTATGGATATGAGGCCACAGGTGCTTGGTGCCAACATACACCGGAAAAAGTAATGGACGAAAAGGGGAAGGCAAAAATCTTCTGGGACTTAGATTTCCAGACAGGCCGGATATAGTAATATTTAGGAGGGAAAAACAAGAGTGCCTAATAATCGACGTAGCAGTGACAGGAGATCAACATATTATCATGAAAGAAAGAAAAAATATTGATAAATATGGAGACCTGACAATTGAAATCGCTAAGATGTGGCAGCTACGAGAGTCGAACATAAAGGTTATCCCTATTGTCATCGGAGCATTGGGTTCAATACCACCCATTCTGAAAAAAAACATCTGAGTACCTTAAAGATACCCTACAATCTAGATGTATTGCAAAAGTCGGCATTATTTGGAACAACATGCATATTGCGTAAAGTACTGACTGTCTGAGGTCCTTGTTGTGACTTGACAAACGGTACAAACCCCCGGTAGACACAATATCTTCAATCAATAACCTCACGATATTGTATACTGTACGACTATAATAATAATAATAATAATAATAATAATAATAATAATAATAATAATAATAATAATAATAATCATAAGGTGCGGGAGTGGCTGTGTGGTAAGTAGCTTGCTTACCAAACCACATGGTTCTGGGTTCAGTCCCACTGCGTGGCACCTTGGGCAAGTGTCTTCTACTATAGCCTCGGGCCGACCAAAGCCTTGTGAGTGGATTTGGTAGACGGAAACTGAAAGAAGCCCGTCGTATATATGTGTATATATATATGTATGTGTATATGTTTATATGTCTGTGTTTGTCCCCCCAACATCGCTTGGCAACCGATGCTGGTGTGTTTATGTCCCCGTAACTTAGCGGTTCAGCAAAAGAGACCGATAGAATAAGTACTAGGCTTCCAAAGAATAAGTCCTGGGGTCGATTTGGTCGACTAAAAGCGGTGCTCCAGCATGGCCACAGTCAAATGACTGAAACAAGTAAAAGAGTAAAAGAGAGTAAAAGAGTAATAATAATAATAATAATAATGAAGAAGAAGAAGAAGAAGAAGAAGAAGAAGAAGAAGAAGAAGAAGAAGAAGAACAACAACAACAACAACAACAACAACAACAACAACAACAACAACAACAACAACAACAGCAACAACAACATCACCACCAACAACAACAGTATATTAGAAAAATATAGGCAGAAAGCTTGGAATTTGTGGGGAACGGGACGAATCGATTACATTGTTCCTGGTTTTCAATTGCTACTTATTTCATTGACCCCAAAAATATGAAGGGCAAGGTAAAAGAGAAGGAAAAGTTTCGAAAACCTTTTCATTTGTTTTAAGTTGTCTGACAAATACTGACTGGATTTCTAAAATATACCAGGGCTGACATAAAACAACCACAGCGAGTTATCTAGACAGTATCTAGATAGGGCTTTAGTTAGGTCACAGTTAGGTCACTCGTCATTTACACAATCAGTGAGAGAGTGACTTGTTAAGAACGATTACATTGGGGTTGATATCGTTGACCATAAAGCTAGCGTTGGAGACAAATAAACTGCAGTGAGAGTTAGTAACCTAGAAGAAAAGATTAGTAAAACATCGCAATCGACGTGCTAACGGTGAGCTCGGCCCTTGATCATTTCTTCAATGCGAAATTCCAAGTAGGTGGAGTGAGAGCATGGACTCTTGCACTAAAACACGAGAAAACAAAATCTGGGCGATGGTCCTGACTGGAGGAGGTACAACGTGGTACAGAACCACGACTCGGTCTTTAATTAAGCACTGATGATTCAGCTTTCACGTTGGTTACCGGAAAACTTTTGAAAACACTTTGTGGAAATTCTTTCCAAAAGTCCCAACGTCACTGTTTCTTTATATTTTTCTGTACCATTCGGCCTTTTTGTGGATAATAAAGAAAAAACTTTCCTGCTGTTGTTGTTGTCAGTATTATTATTTTTATTATTATTATTATCATTATCATTATTATTATTATTATTATTATTGTTCAGTAGTCTTATTTTTATAACGTGCTTTCACTTCACTACCGAGCGCAGCTCTGTGCGCCTTGGGTATGTGCTGTGGTTTGCTGTGGTGCTCTTATGTTTACTGTATTGAAAGTGCTTTGCGTAGAATGTGTGCAGTACCCAGTAGTGCAATTTTCTGTATGTTATATATATTTGTAAGTCCTGGTATTTTTGTTATGTATTTGTCTGAATATTTTTTTATTATACCTAAGGCACCTACTATGATAGGAATTGTTATTATTATTATTATTATTATTATTATTATTATTATTATTTCCAACAATCGTCTTATCAAAATTCTGACAAATACTGTAATCTATAATTCAGTCTTGAGTTACAGTTACGTGACATGGTAAACTCACAAGACGCAAACGAGTCATAGAGAATAATCTCAGAAATATAATGTGTGTATGTTTCTGCGTGCGTGTGTGTGTGTGTGCGCGCGTGTGTGTGTGTGTATGTGTGCGTATTTATTTGTGGGTGGGTGGTTTGTGGTTTGTGTATCAGGTATTGTTTCCTTTTTTTTTGAGGGCATATTTATATTTGTACGAATGTATATATATATATGTGTGTTTTATAGTTAATCACTCACTTCAAATAGTTGGTCATCTTGATCATCAAAGGGGTATCCATCGAGTCGGTTCACCACTTCCGCTACTCCTGAAAAAATATATTTAAATTAGTTCGCATAAATTAAGCATTTACTGAAATGGTTGCAGCTCAATATTTGTTCTCTTACTGGGATAAAAATATAGTAAATACGTTTTCATTTAACTCACGGACATACACACGGACACACACACACACACACACACACACACACACACACACACACACACACACACACACACACACACACACACACACACACACACACAAGTGTCGGTCACCTGCGAAATTATTAATCGAAGTTGATATTTTGTAGATTTTACTACGTACATTCATAACATACAGATATTAACGTTAAACTGTTATATATAGTCGCTGAAAAGTTTTAGCAAAATTCCATATCTTTTCTCTCTTACTTGGTTCAATCCAATTACAGTCATGATGGGGCAATGCCTTAAAGGATCTCAGTCGAAATAAATGGGCCCCAGTACGTTTTTTTTTTAAAGCCTGGTACTTATTCAATCGGTCTCTCTTTTCCTGCAGCGTTAATTAACGGAGACGTAAACACCTACTACCAGTTGTCAAGAGGTGGTGGGAGGACAAACACACATACACACGCACACACACACACACACACACACACACACACACACACACACTCTGTCTGTCTGCCTCTCTCTCTCTCTCTCTCTCTCTCTCTCTCTCTTGAAAGGAAACTTGGTATCAAATTTTCGACCTATAACCTGTCTACCACTAATGTAGAAGTTTATGACCGGTGTCTTGACGGAAGCGTTATACACCCATCTGGAAAGAAATAATCTACTTCCGAAGAACAAAAAGGATGCAGGAAACAAAGTAGGGCCGCAAAAGATCACTTATTAGTTGATAAAATGATAATTAGAAATTGCAGATGCAGATTGATGGGACTGGAAGTAGCATGGCTAGATTACAAAAAAAGCATATGACATGGTACCACACAGTTGGATAAGTAAAACAATGAGCAAAAATAATGGAGAAAACGGCTTAATTAAAGTATGAAACTTTGGAATACTGAATTGATCGAAGGAAAACAAAACTCAGGAAAGTGAACATCAGACATGGAATATTCCAAGGTGATAACTTGGAATTAGTATTAGTATTGGCCATGACAGCGCTTACTATGATACTACGAAAAATTAAAATTGCTTACGATTTGGGAAAAGGAAATGATCAGATAAATCATCTCTTTTTCATGGATGGTATAAAGGTTTATGCGAAAAATGAGAAACAGCTTGAAAGTCTTGTACGTACTATCCGCATTTTCTCAAATGAGGTAGGTATGGAGCTTGGGAGAGAAAATTCCGCTACATTGAAAATGAAATGAGGAAGATTTGAAAGAAACCAGGGAACTGAAATGCCAAGTGGACAAACGATGAGAGCGGTCGAGAAAGGAGAGAGATATAATTACTTGGGAATACTGAAAACAAACGGGATAAAAAAAAATGAAACAATGAAACAAATTATCAGTACACAAGGAGAGTCAGAAAATTATAGTAGTCAAAGCTGAATTACAAAAATCTTATTCTTTTGTACTCTAGGCACAAGGCCAGAATACCTGATGCCTTAGGTATTCTTACTGATAAATTGCAAGAAAAACCTCTGATTGGCAAATACCCAAAGAGAGTTAATAGTGCCGACGTTGACAAAGACCTTAAACATCAATGGTTAATGGCTTCTGGCTTAAAATCTGAAACAGAAGGGTTTGTCATAGCAGCCCAAGATCAATGCTTACCTACAAGGAACTACCAGGCCAACATATTAAAGAATGGCAGTAGCCCAACATGTCGTGTATGTAAACAACAAAATGAAACCATTGATTAAGTTGTCTCCATGTGCAGTCTTTTTGCGCTTACAGAGTATCTCAACAGGCATGATAGAGCAGCACAATATATTCACTGGGTAATTTACAAAAACCTGGACCTGCCCCATGATAAAAACTGGTGGGAACACAAACCATCTTCAGTGCTTGAAAATGATCACATCTTACACCTCTGGAACCTCACCATTCAAACTGACAGAAAAAAACAGATGCGAATAGGCCAAATATTATACTGAAATATTTCAGACAAAAATCATGCTTCCTCATCGATATGACTGTCCCAATCGACATAAATGTATTTGTCAAGACCGACCAAAAACTGAGCAAGTATAAAGAACTTGAAACAGAAATTGACAAAATGTGGAGCCTCAAGACTAAAACAATACCTGTTGTAATAGGTGCCTTATGAAAGATAGCAAATTGAGCTAATTCCTACCTAACTCAGATACCAGGAAACCCGGAAATGGCAGAAATTCAAAAGATAGTGCGCGTGGGAACTGTCCATATCCTATGTAAAATACTGTCTATGTAATCTCAAATTTTAAATCAAACTCAGAATTTTCTCATGTTTTCTTAAACATTTTCTAGAACAATACTATTTGCAAAATCAAGTATATGACACCGTGGGCATAGCACCAACATGAACTTATAAGCTTTTATCTCTTGAGGTCTCTGGGTGAGACTTGGAGTCAACTTGTACAAAAACAAAGTAAAAGTCAGTCATATTATAATGATAATAATAATAATAATAATAATAATAATAATAATAATAATAATAATAATAATAACAACAATATTAACAACAACAACAACAACAACAACAACAACAATAATGATGATGATAATGATTTCATTTATTTTCTACAAGGGCGAAAGATGTGGGGAACAATACTTAGATAGGCATAAAGTATGGGTGTTTACATATAATTAAATGATAAAAGAAAGGAAAGAAATAAAGTAAGTATATACGGTATAAACTGAAAAAGAATGGAAATATGCTTAGCGTTCAAAGGGTTTAAAAGAGGGTAGGGAGGATGATAGAGATGTGACTCCCCTGAGACAGGAAGGCTTATAGGGATACAGGAGGAAACCTACTGTCCGAGATTTCCCTGAAACCCCAGGAGCAATTGTCGTCTTTAATTCCTTTTCTCTGACTCACAGGTCTATACTTAGATAGCTACCATTCACTCTTGCCATTTTCGCAACTTACATCCACCTTTCAATAAACTCACTTGAGGACAGCACTTTCCTCTTCACTTTCAATTTACTTCTCAAGGAAACTCGAAGAAGTCAATGAGAACTCTACCAAAGAGGAATGTATCTCTTCTCATGCTTTTCAGCCTTGTCCACCAAACAACCTCTTTCGCCAAAGCCACCAGGCAAAGGAAAACTGCCATGCCTGCTCAATTGAAGGAGGGCAGCGGTGCGATCATCACTACAGACTTGCCCTGCAGACGGATCCGTCCCAGTACTGCTGCTGTAGTCTTCCTTAGAGTGATTTAGAAATATTAATATTTCTATTTTTGAAAACCAGTGGGTGTGTTCCACTGAATGTATATAAATAAAACTACGAACAGACAGTCAGTAGCGACGTCTGCTGGGTTCGGCTACTCCACATTGAAAAGGGGAAAATACCCCGAAACTAGTCTGTGTATATTTTAAACCAGCAAGGGGAAGCTGCTGAGCTCCCCTGTTCGCAGGTTATAATGGACACAGGTTTGTGTGTCACATAGCTAGCTAGAGACAATTGTCTCTTGGAGGTAATCGACGGCAGCATTCGTCCTATTTTCCTGAACTGCCATGTTAGCTTAGCGATAACTATTAATATATATATATATATATATATATATATATATATATATATATATATATATATATATACTTTATTTAAAAGCAGCAGAAATATAACAAAAGACTGTTACTCTGAGTTTCACGTACCCGTTCATCGGACAGTTTTGTTAGTGCTTACTCCGGTATATATATATATATATATATATATATATATATATATATATATATATATATATATATATATATGTATATGTATATATATATATATACATATGCATATATGTACAGATATACATATGCATATATATATATATATATATATATATATATATATATACATATATATGCATACATAATATAGTTCTATATTTAATAGATGAGGAATTATGTACATTATTTACATTATTTGCATTTGGTTACGAGCGCAGTCTACTAACACCAAGATTCCGAGTTCGATTCCAGGCAGTGACCCGAATAATAACAATAATAATGATAATAATAATAATAATAATAATAATTATCGATCCCGTAAGGAGGAAAGACAAAGTCGAACTCGGCGGAATTTGAACTCAGAACGTAGCGGCAGACGAAATACCGCTAAGCCTTAAGCCCGGCGTGCTAATGGTTCTGCCAGCTCAACGCCTTAATAATAATAATAATAACAATAATAATAATAATAATAATAGATGTATTTTAACTTGATACCTCCACTACCCGAACAGCGATCGTAAACACACGTGTTACATCAAAATACAGACCATCCCCAAACCCAAACACCATATACAAAAAATAGCTGACAAAGGGTTGGACTATATCCGAGTAAGTAATACTCATTGAAATTTATCTCTATTTTTACAAATATAATGATGTATTTTAACTTGATACCTCCACTACCCGCACAGCGATCGTAAACACACGTGTTACATCAAAATCAGACCATCTTCGAACCCCAAAACACCATCTACAAAAAAATTACAAACATATTAAATAACACCGGTATTATTTCACCCAAGAATAACAACCGAGAAGTACGTACTGTAAGCTTGTTAAGAAAAAAGTACGAAGATCTGAACGTGCAAAACAATCTGACAACAGAAATAAACGAACCGGTACCCTACGAAAACGACGACCGTCAAAATAAAGGGCCGGACGTTGTTCCTCATGTCCCGCAAACAAAACCAAAACGGCATAAATGGACACGTGAGGAACACATTTCGATCCTACACGCCTATTTCACAGCAGTACTCTACCCAAAAAACGAAAACGCAACAACGCATACATATAAAACATGGAAGAAAAATAATGTAAATATAGACCTCGATAAAACAATGAACCCTAACAAACTAGCTAACATAAGAAGATATATTCTAAAAGCAAAAAAAATATCAGAAATAGAAATAGAACAATTGAAAGAAAAAATACATCAGGAAAATCTAGATAGTAGTCACACAGCAATGCCAAATAATAATATAAACACTGAGATAGCAAAACACGAGGACAAACGTAACATGCCCGGCAAAAACGAAGTAAACAAAAAACAACAAACCCAGACCGTAGAGATGTATAATAGTGTACAAAAAGCACCAATCCAGAACACCACAGACAAACATATGAATGAAAAGGAAGGCAAAACAAATATAAAGCCTGGAAATAACGAAGGGAAACCTAATAATTACGATACTATGAAAATGAAAATAACCGAAGAACTGAAAACCACAGATCTTAGAATGGACCACAGATTATATCTCCCAAAAATCAAAATAGACAATAAAACAACATCAATAATAAATAGCATAAACCTGGCCGTCACGGAACTAACAACCACAGAAACAACAGGCAATATCACTGAGCTAAATGACATGATATATGCGGCAGCCACTGCAGCCACAAAAGAAGCAGGATACTCACTCAAACCCATCCGAACAGGAGTTCTACCACCCAAACAGACCTTGTGGATAAATAACATCCAGAACAAAATTAAAAAAAAGAGAAAAGATTTATCGATTCTCAACGAAATTAGTAAACAATCAACACTACTAAGTAACAAGAAGAAAACAAAAATACTGTACAAATACAGCATTACAGAAAAAGACTTACCTGAGGCAAAAGAAAAACTAAAGCAAGACATCCTTGCCAAAGCACAAAGGATCCGCCGGTATGAGAAACGCCAACGTTTCTTTGAACAAAACAAACAGTTCAAATCCAACCCCAAAAAACTCTACCAAGAACTGGGTAAAAATAAAATAGACATTACTTCAGCACCAACAGCAGAAGAACTAGAGAAATTCTGGAAACAAATATGGTCGGTGAAGCAACAACCCCAAAAAAGGACCATTAAAACAACGAACTTAGCACCTGAGCAACTCTGGGCCCCTATAACAACTGAAGAGGTCACCCAGACACTGCAAAGACTAAGCAACTGGAAAGCACCTGGACACGACAAGATCCCCAATTTCTGGTTAAAACACCTGCCAGCAATGCATAAAAAGCTGGCAGAAAACTTTAACAACATAATAGCAGATCCAGAAACAATGCCTGAATGGCCCACAAAAGGGAAAACCATCTTAATCCCCAAATCCACGGAAACGGAGAAACCACAAAACTATAGACCTATAACCTGTCTCCCTACGATCTACAAAGCCTTTACTGCAATAATATCGCAGAGATTGAGTAAACACCTGGAAAATAACAACCTGTTTCCAGAAGAGCAGAAGGGATGCTGCAAGGGCTCATACGGCTGTAAAGATCAATTATTGATCAATAAAGCCATAACTGAAGACAGCCGCAGAAAGAAGAAAGGCCTCAGTATGGCCTGGGTGGACTACCAAAAGGCTTTCGACAGTGTTCCCCACACGTGGATTCTGGAAACACTAGCCATAAACAAGGTGGCACCAATTATCATAAAATACATAGAGCACT
Organism: Octopus bimaculoides; assembly: GCF_046866305.1. Taxonomy (NCBI): domain Eukaryota; kingdom Metazoa; phylum Mollusca; class Cephalopoda; order Octopoda; family Octopodidae; genus Octopus; species Octopus bimaculoides. The sequence continues at coordinate 17,346,234 of NC_142943.1, forward strand.
CAATGAACAAATGGCAGACAGTGCTACAGCTCCAAACAAAAGAGGGACTTGTGAAAACGAAAGCCATCCCCATTAGAAGAGGAATATTCCAGGGAGACACGCTCTCTCCACTCCTGTTCTGCCTGGCACTCACACCTTTAACAGAATTGCTAAATAGAACTGGATGCGGTTTACAAATGCTATGGAAAAACACTCAGCCACCTTCTATATATGGATGACCTAAAATTATATGCAAAAACGACAAAGAGCTAGAAACACTACTACAGACAGTACACGGCTTTACCAAGGAAATAGAAATGAAATTCGGATTAGAAAAATGTGCCAAAGCAACCCTGAAAAGAGGAAAATTAGTTAAAAGTAGCAATATAACACTAGATAAAGCCAATGAAATAAGAGAACTAGACGAAAGCCAACCATATAAGTATTTAGGAGTCAATGAAGTAGATAGGATACAACATACACAAATGAAAGAAAAAATAAAGAAAGAGTACTATAGACGAGTTAGATCAATACTAAAAACAGAGCTCAATGCTAAAAACAAGATAATGGGTATCAACACTTTAGCTGTCCCAGTTATAAGCTACAGCTACAACATCCTTAACTGGACACTAAACGAACTATGTAAAATAGACAGGAAAACAAGAAAAATAATGACAGGATATAGGATGCACCACCCAAAATCTGACATAGAAAGGCTATATATACAACGCACAGAAGGTGGCAGGGGTCTTATACAGCTAGAAAACTATTATAAAATAACCACCATAGGACTGCAAAAATACCTACTCCAGAAGCAAGAGAAACTAATACAAATAGCCACAAAACACGAGCAAAACAAAAAACTGTTTTCAGTATTTAAGGAAGCTGACAAATACAAACAAGAAATCAATCTACCTAACAAATACGAAGAAGAAGAAGAAGAAACAACAAAAGCTATAAAACAAATGAAATCCAAACTAAAACTAGAACAGCAACGGCCCATGATAAAACGATGGCAAGAAAAGCCCCTACATGGTAAATACTAGGCTAAACTAAATGCGAAAGAAATAGACAGAGAAAAATCCCAGCAATGGCTGAGAAGCTCAGGACTCAAAGCAGAGACTGAAGGATTTTTAATTGCTGCACAAGACCAAAGCCTCCCCACCAGAAATTACCAAAAACACATAATGAAAAGAAATATAACAAGTAACTGTAGAATATGTGGAGATCGACAAGAAACAATAAATCATATTATCTCTGGCTGCCCAGTCCTGGCTAAGAAGGAATATATTCACAGACACGACAGAGCTGGGACCTATATACACTGGAAGCTATGCCAACATTATGGAATAGCAACAGAAAAAAGATGGTATAAACGCACGCCAGAAAAGGTCACAGAAAACGAGAAAGCAACCATACTCTGGGATATGCCAATACACACAGATAGAGAAATTAAGGCAAATAGACCAGATATAGTTGTCAAAGATCATGAAGAAAAAAAATGCTTTCTAATTGATGTATCAATACCAGCAGATGACAACGTTTCTCTAAAAGAAATGGAAAAACTTTCAAAATACAAAGACCTGGAAATAGAGATAACTCGCATGTGGAATCTAAAAACAGAAACAATTCCTATCATAGTAGGTGCCTTAGGTATAATAAAAAAATATTCAGACAAATACATAACAAAAACACCAGGACTTACAAATATATATAACATACAGAAAATTGCACTACTGGGTACTGCACACATTCTACGCAAAACACTTTCAATACAGTAAACATAAGAGCGCCACAGCAAACCACAGCACATACCCAAGGCGCACAGAGCTGCGCTCGGTAGTGAAGTGAAAGCACGTTATAAAAATAAAACTACTGAATAATGATAATAATAATAATAATAATAATAATAATAAGAAGAAGAAGAAGAAGAAGAAGAAGAAGAAGAAGAAGAAGAAGAAGAAGAAGAAGAAGAAGAAGAAGAAGAAGAAGAAGAAGAAGAAGAACAACAACAACAACAACAACAACAACAACATCGAAAAATACCTTAGGAATGAGAACCCAGGTTCGAAATTTCTCCAAGACACCTGATGAAGACTGGAGGATATATCAGCCGAAACGTTGTGTTACCAACAAACAAGATGAGGACAAATATCCGTCAAATGTAAATAATGGATATACATACATACATTCATACATATATATATACATATATATATATATATATATATATATATATATATATATATATATATATATATATACATATATATACAAATATACATGTATACATACATTTATATATACATGCATATATATGCATATATATATATGCATATATACAAGCAAATTGGAAGCTGATTGAGAAAGAGATCCTCAAGCAGGATTGATCTAAATGTCTCTCCACGCCAGACATTGACATGAAACACAAACATTTCATGTCCATAATACAAGCCATATGTGAGAAATCTGTCCCACTGTGCAAGGCCAACATACACAAAAACAGGGTCCCCAGAGAACGGAAAATTCTTGTGTGTGTGTGTGTGTGTGTGTGTGTGTGTGTGTGTGTGTGTGCATAGACTCTGTAACTAACAGATTGCGAACCTAGCATCCCAAAAGTGGCGAGAAGTCTCGTCTGAAGAGAATGCTATTGGAGATTGAGAAACGTCTGCATCAGTCTCATAAAAAGGAGAGAGCAAATAAAGAAGCTTGGGTTATAGAAAATATCAAGTCAAACCCTGAAGCTTTCTTTAATTTTGCCAAAGAAACAGCCACAATACACCACATGATAGGATCCCTCTTTCAAAAAGATGATTCCCTCACAGGAAACTCCATGAGGGTAAGTGAAATACTGAACGAACAGTTCCAAAGTGTGTTCACTACACCGCTGGGACACAGATAAGTGAACAAACCAGCAGAATTCTTTACCACATTACGTAAAACCAAAGAGGTTAAAAAATTGAGTACATAAACATTGAAGATGTAATACTGCCCATAGTTGACACAAACTCAGCGGCTGGCCCAGATGGGTTTCCAGCGCTCCTATTCAAATCCTGCAAGCGAGCTCTTACAAAACCACTGCAACTTCTCTTCCAGAGCTTCTTTGCAAATGGTAAGCTCCCAGAAAATTAAAGGAAGGGATAATAAGCCCTATCCATAATGGAGGAAGCAGAGCAGATACTAAAACTTGTAGGCCTATCTCTCTGATTTCACACATCAGTAAAGTCATGAAACGAATAGTCTGCAAGAAGCTAATCACGTTCCATAAGAAAATGACTTGCTAACTGACACCCAGCATGGATTTCGTCCAGGTAAAAGCTGTCTGACACAGCTCCTGCAACACTACGACTGGGTGTTAAAACAACTGCTGAATGACTCAAGCGTGGATGTGATACATCTCGACTTTTCAAACGCCTTTGTTAAAGTTGACCATGGTATGATATGTCACAAACGGCGATCTCGGCATATGCGGAAAACTTGGAGAATGGCTGCACAACTTTGTAAAGGATTGAAGTCAGGCAGTAGTGGTTAATGGAGCCACCTCCAAGGAAACGCAAATAGTAAGTGGTGTTCCACAGGACACTGTCTTGGGGTCTCTGATATTCATAGTGGCCCTCCCAGACATACCCTCGGCTGCTCAGATAGCCACCCTTGCTAGTTATGCAGATGACACAAAAGTCTCTCAGACAATACAAAATCCTGGAAATATTGCACATCTGCAACAGGAGTTGGACGCAATATACAGGTGGGCTGAGGACAACAACATGCAGTTTAATGCAGGAAAATTCCAGGCCCTATGCTACCAGCACACAAAGATAAATGACATGCAGACAGAATACACTGGCCCAGGAGGAACTGAAATCCTTGAATCAAAGTCAGTGCGTGACCTGGGCATTGACATGAGCAATGATGCATCTTTCCAAGTGCATATTACCAATTTGATAAAAAAAAATGCAGACGGATGGCTGGATGGATCCTCCGAACTTTCAAAACAAGAGAAAAGGAGACATTGATGATCCTTTGGCGGACATACGTTCTCAGCCGTTAGACTATTGCTCCCAACTATGGTCACCACACAATAAAAATCCACAGCGGAACTCGAAGCAATCCAACGAAGCTACACTAAGAAAATCGTCTCGATGCAACATGTCAACTACTGGGGAAGACTTAAAGAATTAAAACTCTTTTCCCTGGAACGAAGGCGGGAGAGATATGCAAGGATATATATCTGGAAAATCCTAGAAGGCCATGTACCAAACTTTGGCATTGAAAGTTACTCAAACTGCATAGTGCCAAAGATCCCAGCATCGCCATCAAAATACAGGACCAGATACTGCAACATCTTGGGCTTCAAGGGCCCACAGCTCTTTAATGTCCTTCCAAAATGCCTGGGAGACCTTGCATGGTGTGGGTATAAGTGTCTTTAAAACAAAACTAGAACTGTTCTTGTTACGAGTTGCAGAGGAACCGACCTCACGGCAGGAAACACATATGAGGGCAGCAGCATGAAACTCCCTCATTGACCAAATTCCACATATCAGAGGAGGTTCCAAATAATTGTGTAGCTCAGTCAACGGTGGTGCTCCAGCATGACACTAGCTTTGCAGTTGAAACAGTTTTAACAATAGTTTATATACATATATACATACATATATATATTTATTTATATATATACATATATATCTATTTACATATATACATATATATATATATACACACACACACACACACACATATATATATATATATATATATATATATATATATATATATATATATATATATACATAGATACATATATACTACATATATATACATATATCCATATACTTAGCCTTCTTTCCTCTTCTCGAGGCCCTGTTCTTTCCTTTTCCCTCTTCTCTTATGTATTTGTATTCACTCTGATGAAGCTCCTTGCACTAGATCGGATGTGTTATAAAGATGAAGAATATTATTCTCATAATTTTCTTTGGGGGCACTGACTGACATTGGCAGCAGAAACGGCTGCAAGCAATGTTCAAGCTTTGTATTAAAAAATATTTAAACGATATCAGTCAATTTGATTGTTGATCAAATATTTTCTCCATTTTCTGCTCATTTAAAATTTGATTCCTGATAAACTCTCGTTTATTCTGTTCTTACCTGTATCCTATATATATAGTATGCTTGCATACCCACGCCCAGGGTTAACATAGGTAATTTACACCGGTAGTAATAACGGATACTTTTATCCCTTAGATGGTTACTCTAACCGCTAATTCTACTACCTATATATACACACACACACATATATATGTACATACACACACACACACACACACACACATATATATATATATATATATATATATACATACATGCATGTGTGCGTGCGTGTGTGTGTGTGTGTGTGTGTGTGTGTGTGTGTGTGTGTATGTGTACATACACTCTGTAACTAACAGACAAACGACTTCCTGACCAAGACGATATCTAGAGATTCATTCGATGAATGAAGATGCTGGGTTTGTTTTCCTCCAGCAGAGACACAAGAGGACCCTCAGCCGACACCAGTCTAACTGGACAGTCAATACAGCCCTGAGGATAATTTTACCAACATGTACCGTTGTTACTTGACCATTTTCAACTTCCGCAAACGGCTAAAACATTATCATCTTTCCGTTAGAATGTATCTTCGTCAGTGTTAGCTCCATTAGTTCTAGCATTGACGTGACATAGTTATGAAACCTACTTAAAAAGACGATAATGTCGTCGTATAGCGTTCAAATTTGGGCGACTACGAAGCGCTCGTTCCTCCGAAAAAAGTCTTTTCTAGACATGTAACCAACAACTATACACCCAGTTCTATCTAATCTGCTACAATTATATATATATATATATATATATATATATATATATATATATATATATAAGCAATGTTAATTCTCTAAATGAAGTATTAACAGTAAATGCACGATAAAGTGTAGTATATTGCCACTTAAGTGTGTTCTGACCCCTAGGGGTGGATGTTACTGTTGCTTATATACTACACTTTATCGTGCAGTTACTGTTAATACTTCATTTAGAGAATTAACATTGCTTGTTTTCACCTTTTCGATATCAGTGAAGAATTTCACTGGAAAAGAAGATATAAGATTGCCAGGTTTTTGTCTCTCTCACCAAGGTCAGCAGCTATCGAACGCCGACGAAGGGAAATAACCCTGAAATCCGGATCCGTTCGTGCTGCAGATCGTGGTGAGAGGGATAACTTCCCTTGGCAAACAGGACACAGTCGTGTGTCGATAAGCCAGCTGGAGGAGATGTCCTCCTGGGGCTAAAAGCAACAGTAACATCCACCCCTAGGGGTCAGCCACACTTAAGTGGCAATATACTACACTATATATATATATATATATATATATATATATATATATATATATATATATATATATATAAAACATTACTGATGTTTATACGCGGATATTATGTTATTGTTCAAAATCAAAAGACACTGAAGCAGTTTTAATAACAGAAATGATATTCCGGACAGATAATATTTTAAGTATATTTAATCTCAGATACTTTAAATATTTTATATAGCTTCCATTTATAATGCATTGTTTATTATTGGGAAACTTATCTAAAACAACATGTGATTTTTAATCCTTCGCTTCTATGCATGCTCTGAATGTTGTTTCATCTCCGATAAGAGCTTTTTGATGTCATATTGATGTCATATTTAGCTATTGTCTTGTTTTCTGTTTGCTAACTGCAATATGAATATATATCACTTTTCAATTTTTCCATTTCTTGATGGCATTTAACTCTGGTGAGATAAAGATGTGTGTAACATTACACTTTACCACTGTATTTGTATCATATTTACTATAAATATGTTATATCTTTTACCCAGAAAGTTATATTAGAACAAAGTTATAATTGAATCAACAAAGAAGCGTCTAAGTGTTTATATAACAAGCAACACATAGTAGCCATATTTCCCTCAGATTAGATCCTACGGGAAAAGTTAAAAACGCATTAGATAATATAATCCTTGATATATAATACCTAAAAGACAGTAGAGATAATCTTAGCTAGAAGAGTTTAATCATACGTCAGTTCAGGTTGTTGTAGTGGGGACGAGCAACAAACAAGTTTACACTGGTTTATATATTTTGTTAGTTATAAATATATATATATATATATATATATATATACATGTGTGTGTGTGTGTTGTGTGTGTGTGTGTGTGTGTGTGTGTGTGTACATATATATATATATACATATTTACATATATATATATATATATATATATATATATATATATATATATATATATATATATATGTACATATATATATATATATATATATATATATATATATATATATATATATATATATATATATATATATATATATATATATATATATATATATATATATATATATATATGCGAGTAAAAATAAATACAAAAAAGGGTTTTTTTGTATGATTGTGTATAGAGGAATATATTATTTTGTTTAAAAGAGTTCCAACACTGTCTGTTTTTTATGTTTTATCTATATTCCTGCAGAACCAATGTGGGGTATAGAATATGGAATATACAATATATAATATAATATACAATATATAATATAAAATAATATAAAATAAAAATGGATGGCACCATGAAATAAAGTATTGAATGTAGATGAAATATTGAGTGTTCAATATATAAATATAAAAATATAAAGTCGACTGTTACGGCTTACCCAAAATACATAAGTCAGAAGATATTCAACAGGCAGTAAAGGAACAAGGAAGTGAATACATAAAAGTGCTACATCCAAAAGATTTAAAACTTAGACCAATTATAGCTGGCCCAGTATGCCCTATTCACCGTCTAAGCAATTTCATCGACATTCTTTTGAAGCCACTTTGTACATACATACCCAGTTTCATTCGGGATGACATCGACTTTTTATCCCATCTTCCCAAAACCACTGAAACAAATTCAATCCTACTGAGCTTCGATGTAGTAAGCGTATACACAAATATCCCACATGATTTAGGAATAAAGGCGGTTGAATACTGGGTAAACAAACACAGAGAAGCAATTCCCAACAAGTACACGGTGACATTTATACTAGAATCAGTGAGACTTATCCTGGAAAATAATACTTTCTTCTTCAATGGTAAGAACTATATCCAAATTAAAGGCACGGCTATGGGGACGAGGTTTGCTTCCGTTTATGCGAATTCGGTGATGGGTTACTTGGAACAAAAACTCTACCAGGAAATAGAGGAGAGATATAACACCGAATTTAGGAAGCTTATAGAAAAAGCATGGAAAAGATACCTGGACGATTGCTTCATAATCTGGACCAAACCTCAAAGCATTGTGGAAGAATTTAACACCCTCCTGAACAACCTACACCCATCCATCCAATTTACAAAGGAGATGAACAGTAGCAAATTACCATTTCTAGATATAATAGTAATTAAAAAGAACACCGCCATTACCACAGATATATATTACAAACACACAGACACCAATACTTGAACTTTAAATCGTGCCATCCACCCCATACAAAACGCAACATACCATACTGCCTAGCCAGGAGAATATGCACTATTGTAGAGGATATAGAGACCAGAAATCAACGCCTGATGGAACTGAAAGAATTTCTGCTGAAGCAAAAATACCCATCACGACTCATAGAAAATGGTATTCAGCGGGCTTCGAAAATACCCATACAACAACTGAGGACACCGCAAAGAAAAGACAAACAGGAAAAGATCATTCCATTTATAGCGACACAAAATCCATGCCACCAGAACATCTTTAATATCGCCAAAGCGAACTTACCGATCCTTGCACAAAGTAAGGAATTGAGAAATATCATTACAGATCAAAATATAACTCTCAGTAAGAGACAACCTAAAAACTTGAAAAAGCTATTAACAAAGGCAAGGTTTGACCTCAGCAACAAAAATCAAACATTCACTGTATCCAAATGCATTGATAGCCGATGCGGCACATGCCGATCAATCCATACTGGCCCATATATGAACACAAAAACAGGGAAAATATTCACCAATGCGAACATGAACTGCAAAAGTAGAAATCTAATCTACTGCATCAAATGCCCTAATTGTGAAGAACTGTACGTTGGCCAGACAGGTAATGCACTATCGGAACGCTCACGGGTACATCGACAACAGATTAAAAACCCAGAAGTCCGCCAAATACCACTGAGTAATCATCTGGCAACATGTGGTCATCAAACTTTTATTATATTTCCATTCCATAAACTTTACAACCGGAATGAAATTGAAAGAAAATGCAAAGAAAAGGACTTTATTAAGAAATTCAAACCCACTCTTAACGAACAATGATTAAATTTATCTTACTTGGGGTTTAAAAATCTTATCCCTATAACTAAAACACAAAAAATCTCTCAAATATCATCATTTCTATAAATAGATTTGGCATCATTTCTAAGAACAGCCAAACACCTACTGGGGTTTAAAAATCTTATCCCTACAACCCAAACACAAAACAATTACTCAAATATCATCATTTCTAAAAATAGATTTGACATCAATTCTAAAAATAGCCAAACACCTACTGCTGCTGTCCAAAGGAATTGGTATAAAAGACAGAAAACCAGCCAACTTATTACAGTCTGTTAAAGTCTGTCATACCGGCCATGACGAAGGGAAATAGCCCTGAAACTCGAGTCGCCTTTATATATTTATATTTATATATGTGATCCTTTATATTGAACACTCAATATTTCATCTACATTCAATACTTTATTTCATGGTGCCATCCATTTTTATTTTATTTTATTTTATTTTATATTGTATATTGTATATTATATTATATATTGTATATTCCATATTCTATACCCCACATTGGTTCTGCAGGAATATAAATAAAACATAAAAAACAGAAAGTGTTGGAACTCTTTTAAACAAAATAATATATATATATATATATATATATATATATATATATATATATATATATATATGCATGTATCCGGCAATGCGAAAGTATGTCTGTATATATATACGTATAATTATATATGTATGTCTAAATATATATGTATTATGTTACGTGTATGCCCGTAAACACCAGTGTGTATATGAGGGTGAGGTTGCGCGCACACACACACACACACACACACATATACATGTGTGCATATGTGCGTGGATATCTGTGTATGTATGAGTACGTACATACAATGTATGTTTGTGTGTGCAT
>NC_142943.1:17358943-17408943 GCF_046866305.1 Octopus bimaculoides
AACAGGATTGGGGATTATAAGTCGTATATTAGCGTGTGCATATGTAAATATATAAAAATAAAAAGATAAAGAGAGCAATGGTAAGGTTGGAGAAGTATTTTATGGATAGAATCTTACAGCTGTTTCTGAGAAGATCCAGTACTTCTCTTCATCGGAGACAGAAAAAATAAAGTAATCTATTATTATATCCATAGGCGGATATTTTTAGTATGAAGTGGTAAAGAGTGTGATGCACTGAAAAAAGAGAGAACAGTACTTGAAGTGTAGTCTCATTCCAGTAGTAAAAATCCGTGTAAAGTAATCCATATGGGGATAATCCGGAAATAGATGTTGGAACGAAGGCTGATATAGCATAGATAGCAGAGGTGAATATATGCCATACTGCGATGGATTTTAGGTTGTTTACTTGAAGAATGGCCAAGTCAAGTGAAGGATGAGCGGTAATTAGGTCAAGTCATGAAGACAGAATGTGAAAGGGGATGGAGGAGAGATAGAGGTGAAGGATGGTAGCGGTATACTTTAATGGTCAGTTGATCATACAGGATAGAGGGGATGAGCATATAGAGAGAAGGAGGGAAGGGGGAGATAAGGTTAAAAGGTCTAGTGGGTAGGAAGGAATGCGCGTATGTAGTATATAGGTGGTGGGGGTATGAGTAATAAACCAAGGATAGAGATAAAGGGAGAGATGGGTGGGAAAGGTAGTTAGTAGTATCATATTCAAGAGTGCAGCCAAACCTATTTATAGATGGTGGAAAGGGATTGAGAGAAACGACGTAGTCTGTATGCGTAGGTGGTGTTGTAGTGAATTAGAGAGTAGAAGAAATAGATTTGGGGGTATATATATGTGGTGATATGATCGAAAGAAAATAATCCTATTCAAAAGATAGCAAAAGATGGATGTTTTTGCCAGGTTGAATAGGTTGCCTGTTGGGGGTCGTGTAATTATGTTGCGTGACCGTTTGTGCAATTTTGCTTGTGATAGAACTTAAATGTATGGAAAGAGCGGGGATTGCAGTTGCTAAACGCTTCGTTATATCGATTAAGTAGAGTGGGAGAATTGTATTTTAAAATATGGAACATATATATTAAGTATGGGGAGGAGGAGTAAAACAGTGGAGAAGAAGAAAAAGAAAAGAAAAGAAAGAGAAACGGAGAACTAGCGAGAGAAAGGGGAAAATAAATAGGGGCAGAGAGTGCTACATATGACACTCAAAAGTAACCAACAACGTTTGGATACTTCATATAGCTTGCGCAACGAACACATAAAAACGGACACATAAAATTACATGTATATCTACATAAGTATAAATATACATACAAATATACTCATTTGCCCCAACTTTCCCTTCCAGTGCCTTTTACTGAACAGGCGTGTTTTTCTGCTGCTCTTGTTTAATTGTAGGTTTTTTCCCTTTTGGGATTACCGTTCTAATTTTTGAACTGTTATACAACTTTTGCTATTTTCTGTGTCCTGAAGACACATTACTTGCTTTAGCTGGTTCGTTTTCTTTTGTGCGAATTCCCTTGCTTAGGGACGATTTGTATTCCTTTGTGGAAATTTTTTTACTCAATCAGTACAATATGGAAGTTAACGCCTCCCAATACGTAATTCCAGACTTCTTCTTTGAGGAATTGTGCGAACAAATGTTACCCTCCCTCCCATTTTGGCAAACGTACCAGAGAAGGATAAAACCGACCTCCGAATTGAAACTCAGAATGATAATGAGAAAATGAACTACGCATCCGTGGCCGGCGTCACTGGCGAAACAGTGCAAGTCGGCCCGGGCGAGTTCGAAAAATATAAAAGCTTATCGCAGAGGGGAGGAACAAACATGAAACTGACTCCCCCTAGAAGAAGTGATGTACAACACAAAACGCAAAACAATAACTTATAGAACGCTGTCCCAGGCAACAAAAAGAATAGAGATGGCATCGAAGGATGCCAACGAAAAGAGCCGACTACCAATTTGGCGTGACATAAAATGCGTAAGTAGAGGAAGGCGCTTCGGCTCAGTCGAGGTGAGATTTGCTTCCGAAGAGGAGAAAAAGGAACACTCTACGTCTCCCTTAAAATCGGCAGATCTAGTGTTACTGCCGACTTACCTCAGAAGACGAACACCGAAAATAAGGATAGGGAGGTCCCACTAGATATCGATGCAGTGTGGCTGGTGGCAGCTGTACCAGTGAGACATAAGTACCAGGGATTCTAAAAGAAGATCAGTGTCCATCACTCTATTGTTATCATTTCCACTCTTTTATTATCCATACACTATTTTTGACCCCCCCGCCACTATATTTTGTCTGTCCTGTATTGTCCCTTTGGTGAATAATGAATAAGTGCCTTTTACTGAAAACAAAAACAACTTAAAAACATGATAGTATCAGCAACAATTAGTCTATAATTCATTTTTTTTTTATTGCTATCAAACAGATGACTGGTATTCAGTGATTGTTTCACTCTCTATCCGGTTTCAAAACCAAGCGGGCAATCAAATAGGCTTAAATTTATCTTTGTATATTTTCAGGAATGTAGAAAAAAATTATGATTGCCTATTAATTTTTAATAGATACACACTCTATAGAACCGTTTCTTCTTCAACCTCTTTGTGAAGATATATTTTTTTCCTGATGAAGGGGCCATTGCTGTTTGGTGTCAATAGATTGTGACAGTGGCTCCTGAAACGGCTATAGACTTGAATTACTAATTGCACTTTACAATGGACATTATTCTGGATTCATTTTACCTTTAATAGTTTAATCATCATAGATTTTAAAACAATTTTAGTCGCCTTGCTATATACATATTTATGTATTTTCTTCATACGCTGTCATACGCCTCGTTCTTTAAAGGTTTTTCACACGTTTTTATATGTATATTCTTATACCTTCGGATTCTGTGAGCTGAACGCCCTGGTATTTTAATATGTATTTACTTATGTTCAACGGCGTGAATATATGGGGATGATATAAAGTTGTTTGCCCAATTCTGATGTTTATTTTTAACCACTGTGTTTATCTTTTGCCTCGGATTTTTTACTTCTATTTGCAGCCCTATATTTATTTTATTTTTCGATTCCTATAAGGAGAAACGAAATTTTAAAATTGTATGCATATATATATATAATATAAATAACAAAGATGTACAGTGTCAATTCATTACGGTCGTTTCTAAGGACTCTTAATTACATCATTGTAAAGAAACCATTTTCATCAGATGAATTCGACAGTTCAATTTATTCAACATAGTTAACAAATTCACGCAGTAAAAATATTTACATTGATGCTGCTACCATTCAGTTGGCAGAATAGTGTATATTTGGTCAGAACAAAGAATTTCGGGATTATCAGAGTTTATAGTGTCGGGTGGAGTGGGATAGATAGGAAATAGAATATAAGATTGCCCCAGCCTTTTTTTTTTTTTCATTGTTGCACGATCTGCAATTATTATTGTACTCCTGCTAAATGGACATTATCACGTCCATCAGTTTCCGGAGGTATTGGTACAGGATAGTGTTTCTGTCACTGGATGACGAGAGAATATGTTAGCGGATTGATTACTAAGGTCTGGGGGTTGATATATGAATCCAGTGTACTTTATTTAGTGACTGACATCGTTTTACCACTACATATACTCAGTAGACTTTGTTCGTATTTATATTTCCAAAAGTAAATAATATCTGTGTGTGTGTGTGTGCGTGTGTATTTGCGCGTATGTACGTGTATGTAAATGTGTGCGTGTGCGTGTGTGTATACAAGATGTAAGGTTATATAATTTTCAGTAAATTACTCTCTCCTCATATTAATTAAAATGTTCTTGTTTCATTCAGATCCATCATGGGGATAAAATACTAATACAAGAAATGAAAGATATGCTCTCATTGTTGCCAGATGTGCGGATCACTACGATTTAGAAGTTACTAACTTTGTAGATATTGCAAAATCTTCTGTCCGTATTAAAATCAATGAGGATATTAAATATGCAGATGATGAATGCATAGCGGTAATCCAAATAGATGAGTAAGTTGGTATAGAATGATTTTAAAAGGAATCTTGAGCAAGTGCAAAATCTATTTATCAACTTTAAATTTTTTTTCCAGAAATAATTAGTTTACATAATTTTAACCTAGTTACCCTTTATATATTTAGATTCATCTTAAAACACTATTTTCTATAGCTTCATAATTTATTTAAACATATAATTTTAGCTCCTATGATATCATCCACCTGAACAGTGTCAGAATGGGGTTTTATTCTTGCGTAGTGTACCAAATGTTAGTGATGTTTTACTGACAAGTATTATTGTTAATTATTTCACTGTTTAACGCCTGTTTTTACTGCCTCACAGCAGTTTTGTTGACGCGTTCCTCCTTGGTTGAAGGGAGTAACACATTAGCTTAAAAAGATGATGGCATACTAAACGGTGAGTTCGTCCGAAGACGAGTTACTCTAAGCGCCTAATGAAATGGATAAAGAAAAGGAAAGAAGAAGGAATTTTGCAGCGATGGCCAAAAACCACAAGAAAGTCAATATGGATGAGACTGAAAACTACAAGTATATGCTTCACAGGGAGCGGAATGATGTAAAGGTGTCCACTCCCTAAGAAGTATTACAGGAGGCTAAGAGAAGAATGATCAACTACAGATCTTATTCGGTGAAGACACTGAATAGTGATAACGACAAAAAAAGTAGAAGCAGTAAATGAGGACTCCCATCCCACACCCACCCAACTCCCACCGAACCCACTTCGTCCCTCCCTTCCCTTGCAGACACTAAACCACGCCCTACCCCACATAATATTAACAAAATGATTACAACCATACAGGAGCCCCAAATTCTTCCGTTCCCGGCTTATGAAGAAAAGAAAAAGCATAGTACTCTACAGTCAACACAATGGCCAACTGCGAAAAAGGGTGTATATATTAGTGATCACTACAGGTTATAGGTGACCCCAGGCTGTGAGTGTGTAATTGTAGACACTATTCACACGGTGGGACTGAAGCAGTATGGAAGAGACCTGATGTACTGGCAGAGAGGAATGGACAAATATCTCATAAACGATTTTAAAATAGACATTTTTTAAGGTTTCAAAAAGCATAAAAAGATAAATGGAGTCGCCCGGATGTGGGGACGAGAGACTCAATTGCATTATTCATTTTAATTATTTCATTCACCCTCCCATTCGTTTTTTTTTTTTTTGTGGGGGGGTCCTCAGATTTGTGCTGTCCTGTTTGTCTTTGTTTGTCCCCTTTGTCTTGTGTGTAATAAAGAATTAATATCATCCGCCTGAACAGTACGTTCCGACGACCTTAGTAGTTGTACACTATGAACATTCATTTTGGAGTTCGGTTGTAATTTTTGCTATTTGATGAGTGTATTATTGAACCAGTTATTGAACTTGGTACATTTTGTGTTGTTGAAGAAACGGTTGTAACTGCTTGTGACAGTTCTTTTGTTATAATTCCCCGTTGTTTGAAGGAGGAATCATTGCTTTTTTATTGGACGTTGGCCTAAACTTACGCGGCGTTTAGCCGTAATTTTGTGGGGAATTTTGCCCATTAATTTAATTTTTGTAGGGTGTCAGCCCAAATCCTTTGAAAAATGTGCGACTCAGTTGAGTCTGGAAATAGGGAAGCAGTGGATATACCAGCCTTAGTAACGTCTCCGGTGACACCGGTATAGTCTCCAACGACACCAAAATTTAATTTTGCTGCAGGAGCAGGAATAACCAAAAGAAATCTTAATACCAATTTAAGTGAAATAATCAAGTTTAAAGGGATGCTAAAAAGGAGGGGTTATAAGTTCAAATAGCCCCTCCAAACGAATAGAATAACGGTCATCTACAAAACGTTTATCGTAAAAAATAAGAAACCTGACATGGCGTCGAGAGAGGCGGTGGAAAAATGCCTTAGACCAATTTGGTCTGACATAAATTATAAATACTCAGGCGAGGAAGTTTGCTGCTATAGAGGTAAGGTTCTACAGTGAAGAGAAAGCCAAGTAGCATTCGACTAATACTTTAAAGACGGAAGAAGTGGTTCTTCTCCCCCACGTACTTGGGGAGAAGAACGTCGAAAATAAGAATTCACGAAATCTCACCGGAAGTAGATACTGCCTAGCTGGTGGCAACAAAAGTCGTCGGTTTGGAGGATAAAATTACGATCCTACAAGCAACAACAACCGATAATCAAAATTGGCAGGGGCAAGGGCTTGAAATGGCAATTCAAGCAGCCCCTTCCAATTTAGAAGAAATACCTGAAATCATTCAGGTGTGGGACACTAGGTTAATTGTAATGATAGAGAGGAGGAAGCCTCATCGCTTCAATTGTGACAAAAAGTGTGGCAACATAAGGGCAAAGTGTGGTCCTCCCCCAGAAAAAGTGGTAGTACCCCCACCTCCAGAAGAGGAAGAAGAATAATCAAGTAGAACACCAACTACAACAGATACAGAAACCCCGTGAAGGAAATGGAAGATAAAACCATCGACAAAGAGAAGGGCGAGGGTGGAGCATGATATGATAGTGGGAAAAGAAGGAACCCACAACCCACCCCTTCAACTTCCTCAACACATACTCATAAAAGAAAGAAACCAACAATAGCTGACACAAAGAAAAATGGCTGCCACTTGGAGGCGTTAAAAAAAATAGTACAAGACTGTTAAGCAGGTTGGCTGTTGTTCCAACGGCAAAACCTGTTGAATACAATAAAACCCCCATAGGGGAAAAATATTTACAGAATTCACCATGATATAGGCCCTCTACAGAAAGACATTCCACCCCACCCACCAAATTTTTGAGGGCCTATCTATCATCATCCTGCAAGCCAGCGTAGTTGAATAAAGAGATGGACATGACAGCCTATCTCTCACCACAAAATCTGTATGTCTCTTATGAGTATTCATGCTGGTTGTTTAAATGTGCGTGGTCTGATGTCGAGCTGGAAACAAGGACGTTTTCTTAACGACATCAGGTCACGTGGATTGGATGTTATTGTTGCTACTGAAACCAGATTGAATGGACCAAAAGACTTGCTCCTGCTCCTAAATGGTTATGAGAAATTTATTTCTTCATGCCATACTGTGGATGGAAGAAGTGTCTTGGTTCTAATTTAGAAAAACCTGGTTTCAGAGAAAAGATTAATTGTTATTGATCCAGAGGGTAGGCTGGTGCTACTCGACTTGACGTTCAGCAACGGTAAGACAATAAGGCTTGTAGCAATTTATGGACCAGTTAACGATGGTAAAAGTGAGTATTTTCAAGGCCTGGAGAAATTTCTGAGTACTTCACACTCATTAGTTCTGAAAGGAGACTATAACACAAACCGCGATGCACACGTAGATTATGTTGGCTCAAACCAAGATAGGAAAGTTAACTCTTGCCTCTTGGATCTGATATGTCGCTATCAGCTAGCAGATCCTTACAGACTGGAATTCCCGAACGCTCCATTGTGGACATGGTCAAATAGCGACGTGTCTTCCAGAGCTTACCGAGATAAGATCGTTAGAATTAAAGATAGACATATAGCTAAGTGTCCACAGTTGTATCTTGTCAGCTACAGTGATCACAAGCTTGTAACTTGTAAGCTCGACATATATAGGTTACATAGGCAAGACTCTGGGTACTGGAAACTCAGTAGTCCCTTTTGGAGGATGAGGATTACAGGAGCCGGATTAAATTGTTAGTATAGAGGACATTAACCGGTACCATTATGAATAATAAATGGTGGTATTCCTCGAACGAGCCATAAAATTAGATATAGTATAGGACTAGTAGCTAAGGAGACTAGGAAAGAGAGAGCTCTAGTTAAGGTACTAGAAGAGGCAATGAGAACTGGCTCTGCATCCCTGGTGTTGGCGAAAAGACTGGAATTAAACCAGCACATCCAAGCCAAACACATGGGATGCATGATCAGAGCTAGACTCCGTGCAATGGAATGTGATGGAATCAGAGCCACTGGATGGGCCCGAGTAATAGAAGCTCAACGTAGCAATAATGCCACAATAAGATCTGTGACGAACCAACAGGGTAATTTGGTAAACTAACCCGAGGAGATGTGTGAGATCTTTCAAGAGCACTTCGCTCAGCTTTTCGGGAGGAGCGGTGGACTGGAGAGCAGGAGGGACGTAACGGACTTCCTCGCCGGACTGCGGCGTCTCTCGGGGCGAGAAGCGGAGGGCTGTGAAGGGCTGATCACAGCTACGGAGGAGGAAGAGGCTATGGTGGACTGCGGCGGAGACAAATCGCAGAGACTAGATGGTTTACCCTATAAATTATATAATAGTATGCCAGACCTGTTCGGGAACCTGCTAGCAGAATGGTTTCATTACCAAATCTGTATGCCGGGGAGTGGTGACGGTGGTTAGAAAAGATCCGAACAAGGAGGATTCGGTCGATAACTCTAGGCCCATCACTCTGTTGAATAGAGTTGAAGATTTTGGTCAAGGCTTTAGCGAAAAGGTTGGCGCGTGTCACGGATGGACCCGTTGGGGAGGCATAAACCTGTGTCATTCCCGGTAGATCCATTCAGGACAATCTCCACCTTATACGCTGTACCTTAGAAGCAAGCCTGGCACGGGTGAGGCACTGGTCCATTTAAACCAAGCTAAGGTTTTCGATAGGGTTGACCATCGGTACCTGGTGTCGGTCCTTGCGGCGTTCGGCTTGGGTCCGAAATTCTGTAGTTGGATCATCGCCATGTCAAGTAACATCCACTCGATAGTTCGGGTGAACGGTTTCCTTTCGAAGCTGTTCTGCATCAGATGCTCGGTTAGTCAAGGGTGTCTTCTCTCCCAACTTTTGCATGTGCTGGCTCTTGAGCCATTACTGCGAATGCTAGAGGTGCTGAGGGGCATTCCGAGACAGCCAGGATGTGGCAGATGTATTACAGCGTATGCGGACGATATCACCATCATCGTATCCAAAGTAGAACACCTACGGAGGGTAGGCGATGCCATTAAGGAATCCGTGACGGTGGCAGGAGCGAAGGTTAATCGTGAAAAGTCAATCGGCTCGCAACTCGGCACCTGGATACCTACTAAAAGCGTCGTGGGACGTTGGACGGAGGGTCCGATTAAACCGCTAGGGGGTCTGGTTTGGACCAGATCACCAGATAGAGAAGAACTGGAGCGAGGTATTAAGCAAGGTAACCTGCCTAACCCAGACCTGGTCTGGGCGGTGGCTATTCCTGGAAAGGAGAGCGGAGGTTGTCAATATGTTTATCACATCGGTGATTACTTACTGCCTAACCGTCGTGCCTTGTCCCGTTTCGTGGCTGATCAAGTTGGAACTACTGCTCTTTCGCTTTTTGTGGTAGGGCACAGGACCACTTGTAAGGTGCTCTATCTGCTGCCAACAACTGTTAAAGGGTGGGATAGGGATGCCGTGGTTGATGATGCGAAGACATACGCTGAGGCTGAGGCATCTGTGGCTCTACATGGATTGTGAACGGGTGTGGACTCCGCTTGCAAAATTGACGTTTCCCAAGTTCACACGTTTTTGTGGACTGGAATCTTGGGTTTATCGTAGATTTAAGTTGGACACGTGGTACACTGAGTGCCGAAAGGCTCTCGTACTTTTCTATCGTTCGAGCAATGCAGGTGGTGGTGGTTCAACTGCGTCATTATATAGAGGAATAGTAGAATCGAAGTATGATGATACCTTAAAGGAGATCATAGGCCTCGACGATGATCATCTCACCAGCTTGTTCCGAAGAACATTCGGGCAGGGATCCCTGGATAATTTCCAGATGTCCCTGAACTGGCAGTGTTACCGAGGAATCTTACTTGTTCGGGATAAGCTCACAAGGCACTGAGGCCCCGGCTCACCGATTTTACCAAGATGCATGCAGGATAAGGAAACCGTGTAATGTTCGGGTGTGTCGGATCTGTGGATTTATGTCGAACAACTGTTGTCAAGTATTGGAAGATTACAGCTGTCCGCTGAGTCAATTGTAAAAATTGATCCACCTGCCTCCTTGAATAAAGAAGGTAAGATTTGTTTTCTCCTAGTAATGGCGGTTGCGAAAGAGGTTATATGGAAGACCAGAATGAAAGAATTTGTGACCGGCAACTTCATCTCTGGCCCTGTACTGGTGACATTTTTCATTTTGCATCCGAAAAGGAAAATAGGGCTGGAGAGGAGATGCCTGTCAGCTGTTGTTTCTGGAAAAGATGAAAGAGTGTGGTACGGATATTGCGAATGAATGTACCCACATGAATATCCCATCAAAGATTTATCTAAGGTATCAGTGGTAGAACGGAGCTTGTGGGGTCGAAGCAGAATTCGTCCCCCCACTTCATTGTTTTGTGTCTTTGTTTAATCATTCGAATTACTTTGTCATAACTTTAGAAAAACAAATGATTTCATCTCTTTGTAAATCATCTGACCCCGTTAGATTGTACTGTCCCTTCTTTTTGACCACTAGAGGGTAATAAAACAATCTGAACAGTATGTTCCGATGGAAACTGAAAGATGCCTGTCGTATATATAGACTTTCAATCCATTCACACACACATTCTTTTTCATTCTTTTAATTGTTTCAGTCATATGACTGCGGCCATGCTAGAGCACCGCCTTTAGTCGAACCACTAAACCCCGGGACTTATTCTTTGCAAGCTTATTACTTATTCTATTGTTTTCTATTGCCAAACCGGTAAGTTTCGGGAACGTAAACACACCAACATTAATTGTCGAGCGATGGTGTAGGGACAGACACAGACACACAAATATATATATATATATATATATATATATATATATATATATATATATATATATATATATATACACGACGGGCTTCTTTCAGTTTTCGTCTACCAAATCCACTCATAAGGGTTTGGTCGGCCCGAGGTTGTAGTAGAAAACACTTCCCCAATGTACTACGTAGTGAGACTGAACCCGGAACCATGTGATTGGAAAACAAGCTTCTTACCACACAGCCACTCCTGCACCTATTCATATATATCTAAGCGTGTGTCTTTCTCTGTGTTTGTCTCCACACCACCGCTAATAACCAGTGTTGGTGTGTTTGCGTCCCCGTAAACTACCGGTTCGGCAAAAGTGATCTATAGAATAAGTATCAGGCTTAAAAAAAGAAGTACTGCGGTTCGGCTACAAAGATTCAAGGCGGTGCCGAAGTCTAATGACTGAATTATAGAAGTCGTGCAGTCACGACTCTCTATCTCACTGACTCTCTATCTCACTGACTCTCTCTGTTTGTCTCTTTATCTATCACATTATTTCCTCTTGCACATGGATTAATAAAATACGTTCCTCCACCCGTACGTCAGACTATCGTGTCTCGCGACCTTGAAGTACATTATAAACTCTGCTGTAACGCTAATGAAATATTGTTTACCATCCCAGCAGTATTTTCCTGGAGAATTTACAATACAACTTTCTAAACAATATCAAATAACTTCTATACAATTTACGTTTTTGGAAATCTGATCGTAATTAGTTCACTAAAATTTATTTTATTTTACATTTTTACAATATAGGTGAGACATATTTCCGGAGTTAGTACTATGACATTTGACTAGATTGATTGACAGTGAAAGGGAGAATAAGAATAGTTCTGCTTGCATCCATATGTAGGCATCTGAGAAATAGAGAGTACGAACTCATACGGCGACGTGTGTTTACAGTGTATGTATACATACAGATCCAACATTGCAATGCGCAGACTGCAATGCGCAAACTGGGTAGCGTACGAGTGTCACTGGGCATACTCTTGTCAGTGTGTGTGAATGGATTGAAAGTCTATACATGAGCATGTATGTAGATATGTGTATACAAAAATGTATGCAACGGTATGCCTACGAACATGTATTGTCTTTTAATGTGTGTGTATGATCGTTTGTGTGTGTGTATATATATATATATATATATATATATATATATATATACACACAAACACAAATTTTATAATTTCATAAATATAATTATAAAATTATAATAAGGGCAACTACCAAGTAATGCCATATGCTAGAATAAGACCAAATTTATTCACTGCTGAATTATGTTGATTGAGATGAACAAGGCTGAGATGCACGAACTAGATTTTTAATTTGTATATAATTGTGAACATTTGTATATGCACTGTGAATACGTTGTGTTCGTATGGTATATATAAATGTTTATAATTATGTAGTTTGGTTATGTAATACTGATAATGGTAGAATGGGGCCATGCTGATGCACCGGGCTAAACTTTTTCAAAAAAATCTTTGTTGTTCATTCCCTCGCTTTCAGCGCGTATCTATGTGATAGATGAAGTAGTTTAGAGCCATTTAGCATCTTCTGGCATGTGGCATTACTTCGTAGTTGCCCTTATTATAATTTAATACCTTGTATTAATTTTTAACTGAATTGGTTTTTACATGCTAGTTACTTGATAAAATCCTATGTAGATGTTATCCTTGATTTTAATTTATATATATATATATATATATATATATATATATATATATATATATATATATATATATATATATATATATATATATATATATATATATATATATAAATCAAAATAAGCAACAATAATTACTAGCCTGCTAGCCTTGGCTAGGTCAAGATGGATTTTTATGTATTCTTCTTCCCACTTGGATTTTAAATGTTGCCACAATTATAATATGTCTATTCTACTGTAATTTTTCTACATTTTTGTGCAGCTGAAGATTGCTCTACATATTGCATTTAATGTAATGCTTGCATTACTTAAATAAATGGAGTAGCATGAAACGTGCGTACTGCAATCATCTTCAAAATCCGTGTTGCTTATTTTGATTTTTTGATCACCTTGCTCTTAGAATGGTTTTTGCATAATACCATACTATATTCTGGTACCTAAACATAAGTACCATATTCAATTTTGGAATCTAAACCTAAATCTATATATATATATATATATATATATATATATATATATAAAATAAATATAAAATACATCAAGTACAGGACATCACCAACGAGTGAAATTACGTAGACACACGAGCGATATATACAGGACGAATTACCAAAAAATATACAATAAGAATAGGACATTACCACCGAGTGAAAAATACGTAAACACATAATGACAGACAAGTACAGGACAAAATACCAAAAGAAGTCTAACCTTCCTCATTTGTCGACTGTTAATTACTCCCTATTTCGAGGTTTCAACGACGATATAGGAAAACTTTATTAAACAGCAGCATCCAGAAATTTTAAAGCTATAAAAATTTGTGGAGAGTTTGAGCTTCGAACAAACAAACAACGACAGGGTGGACATATAGAGTAAACAATCGACGAAGACAAACATTAAGTGCCGTTAGGCCAAAACACATTGTAAAGGGTAACGCCTGGGAGAAATTTTGAAAGGTTATAGAATAAATACAAGAGAAGAAAATAGTAGAAGAGGAAAAAAGAGAGAGAAAATGTCGGGAGGTGAGAAAAATGACGTCCAGCTAAGTACGCGTCGCGTCCAGAAAAGACAGAGGTGAGAAAAAATGGCCTGTAGTCACGTGGGAACAAGCAGGCAGAAGAGAAGGGAGACAAGAGGGAGGATGAGGGAAAGAAACAGAAGGAACGAAAGCCTGTAAGGGGTGGAAGAAAGATTGACAGGGGTCAGCAAACAGGGAGAGGGAGGAACGGAAAATAAAGGGTTGTAGAAAGAAAGAAAGAAAGAAAGAAAGAAAGAAAGAAAGAAAGAAAGAAAGAAAGAAAGAAAGAAATAAAGAAAGGCTCGCAGAAATTATAAATAAAAATGAAAACTTTCTGTCGACAAGGCTGCGTGGCGTTCAATTATAAATAAATAAATATAGAATACATGAAATATAGGACATTACCATCGAGTGAAAATTAAGTAAACAAACGAGCGATAATTACTCAAAAATATACAAGAACATATATCACCAATGAGTGAGAAATGCGTAGACACATAATGAGAGACAAAATACCAAAAGAAGTCTAATCCCTTCTCAGTTGTCGACTGTTAATTACTCCTTGTTTTGAGCTTTCAACAACAATATAGAAAACTTCATAAAACAGCAGCATCCAGGAATTTATATATAGGCGCAGGAGTGGCTATGTGGTAAGTAGCTTGCTTACCAACCACATGGTTCCGGGTTCAGTCCCACTGCGTGGAACCTTGGGCAAGTATCTTCTACTATAGCCCCGGGCCGACCAAAGCCTTGTGAGTGGATTTGGTAGACGGAAACTGAAAGAAACCCGTCGTATATATGTATATATATATATATATGTATATGTGTGTGTGTTTGTGTGTCTGTGTTTGTCCCTCTAGCATTGCTTGACAACCGATGCTGATGTGTTTATGTCCCCGTCACTTAGCAGTTCGGCAAAAGAGACTGCTAGAATAAGTACTAGGCTTCCAAAGAATAAGTCCTGGGGTCGATTTGCTCGACTAATGGCGGTGCTCCAGCATGGCCGCAGTCAAATGACTGAAAAGAGTAAAAGAGTATATATATATATATATATATATATATATATATGTATACATGTGTGTGTATATATATGTATGCATATATATACATGTATATATATGTGTGTGTGTGTGTGTGTGTGTGCGTGCGTGCGTGCGTGCGTGCGTGCGTCTAGCTCTTTTTATGAAGATATTACTTAAATTGCCATGAATGAACACAGTTTAATCGGTTAAGATGGTCACGAAATCCGGCGTCGAATTTGATTACTTCTTCGAGATGGTAGTGTGTTGAGGTCATGTGAGTATTTGAATAATAATTACGCCAAAAGTTATACTGCGGTACTCCAGTGAATGTGTCATGTATGAATAAGAATTGTGCATTGTGTACACGTTTAATGTCACGTGAGACGGTGGACACCAAAAGACAGGCAATATTAATTCAATGTGTATGAACAATAAGTTGTCAGAAAAGCTAAAAATATGGAAATTAGATTGCTTGCTTGCATGCTAGTTGTGTATTTGTATATATGTGTGTATATGGTTATCTCTGTGCTTGTGTTTGAATGCGTGAATTATAGCAACACAATATCTTGGCCATTTAGTTCTTAGTGAATGTATCAGTTTGATGTGGTGTTATAGATTCTTCAATCGTGGATTGTAATTTTTCATAAACTTATTTTAGTCACTTTTCTGTATTTGGCATGTAGTTTTCTAAGGAGAAAGCTGAATTGGGTAGATGTGGGATCTCAGTGATTTTGTTTGTCACGCATGAGTTTAAAATATTCACTTTGTAGAAAGTCTAGTATAAGAATAGTATTTGCTACTAATATATAGCCAATTTGTTGCTGAAAAGTTTCAGTTGTACTGTGTCACTTCGTTACAACTATTGTTTTTAATCATATAAATTAAACTTTTACAACGTAAATTACAATTATTTCACAAGCAAATCAAAGAGATTTTCAAAGACTGAAAATATGTCCCCGATATTTTTTCTGTTGACCTATATTCATTGAATTACAGAACATATATATATATATATATATATATATATATATATATATATATTAAAATTAATTTACAATGGTAAATAACGAGTTTTGATTGTTATTTCAAGCAGGTAGACATACTTAGTATGTCCTTTGACAAATATATATATATATACAGTATATTTGCTTATAGGAAATTACCGATCCAAGAGATCAGAGTTAAGTGGATAAGGATAAATTCTAAAGAAATATAGTAAAAGAAACCCTACTGTTTTGGACATTGCAATAATAAAATGATACGTGAATAATGAAACTGACATCTACTTGAAATATACAAATGCAAAACAATATTTATTATTACCTTCTTGCCACCCAAAACATTCAAGAACAAATATACCATTTAGTTTGGTAAGAAGAATTTGAAAAATTGTATCCACTTTAGAAATTCGGGATGGACGACTTCAAGAATATTACTCGAAAAATTATGCTCAGTAACATTAATTGGCAACGGAATAGAACATCCAAAATCGATTGATATTCAAGAATTACGGAGCGCTGAAGATGCTTCATATACTCTCTATAGCTTGTTTCGTGTATCAACATACAATTCAGAAGCTTATAACATCATTCATCCGAATACACTATTATTAAAGAGAGACTTTGGACTGGAAATTGTACTCGAAATAGAATAAATAAAAAAAAGTAAAAGGAATTCAAAATCATTTAAGAACTCACTAGACAGCGCCAGACAATTCCAGCAGGCAAAACGTGTGGACACCCCGTGTGAGGAATCTGTATCAATCTTAAAGATGAGGCACCTTATGAATTTAAAACGGGACTGATATTTATTGTACGTTATATATTCACTTGCACATCTGTAACGGATGTAATCAGTATAACAGGATAAAAGGGATTAATTCTAAATAGAAGATTAACTAACGTCATCAGCGTTTATTACAGATATATGTGGTAAGTGAAAATTAGACATATGCCCAGCATATAAAATCTCTAAATATCAACTTTTCTCATTGCCTGAATATGCTGGAAATATTATTAATAAAACATGGAAGTATAAAGAAAGTACATTCAGCAATACAAAGGTACAAGTTGCTATGCAAAGTCAATCAACGCTGATATGCCTACATTTAGATCAAAGAAATATAAAGATAATCCATTACATTGCTCTAATCATGATTAATCAAAATTGTTGTGAAAGCAACTGGGACAATGTGGGAATAGGTAAAAACGTCTAAGTGCATTTTTACTATGCATTAGGAAATATAATACGATATACATGTATTTGTATGTGCGTGTGTATATGTATACACAAGTATGTATTGAAAGTACACACATGTGTATTAGTCTGTACATGGTTGCAGAAATATAAATTCGTACTTACCTATTATTTCGAAATCACTATTTCTTATTGGCTTACAAAGGATACTCCTAGTATGAAATCCTGTCATCTTATCAACCTGAAAAAAAAAAAAAAAAAGACACTGAATAGACATGTTGTAAATGTGTACAAAATTACTTATTCTGAAAGTGAAAGAGACTGTCAAATGAAATGTATGCTTCCCTGATCGCAATTCTCAAATATGTGTATACTTCAGTTGTTTAATACACACACACACACACACACACACACACACACACACACACACACACACACACACACACACACATATATATATATATATATATATATATATATATATATATATATATATATATATATATAAGTCAGTAAATAGTGGGGTTGTGTTAACCGCACGTGGAGAAATAATAGGAAAAGGAAAAATAATAATAAGGCAGAATGCTAAACTGGAAGCATATTTTAATAAAGATTTCTAACTGGCTTTCATTGCGAAGCAAATTTTCAAGGAGAGGGAGAATGAAAAAGTTTTTTACAAAGAAGTACAAAATGAATAAAGTAATATATAAAAAAAAAATAATATATAAAAAAATAAGTATACCAATACATTATATTGTCTTTGAGTTTTTGAAGTTCAATGGTAATTCGTGTATATAATGGTTGAAAAAATAAGGATGCATGAGAATTGAGAGTTGTGTTAGGTTTAAAAAAAGGGTTAAAAGTTTGTGTTAAGCAGGAAGTGTGGTGTCAAAACAGGAAGTGTGTGTAAAGGGAGACAAATGTTTTTAGTTGGAGTTATGAACTCTTTTTCAACAGGAAGTTTATGTCTGTTCCTAGAGAAATAAGGTCACTGAGGGGCATGTGTGTTAAGAAATGGTTGGAATTTCTCTATGAAAAGATTCTCCTTGTTGATTCTTTCTTGTGTGGAGATTCTGTCTTTACATTGATAGAAAGGGAATATAAGGAATTTAGGGTTTTTGTTTCTGGCGCAAGAGTCTATATGGCCACTGAGTGGAATTTGGCGGTATTGAGGAAGATTTATTTGTTCTTTATGGACTGCTACTCTTCTACGCAATGGGAGGCTCGTCTGTCCGATATAGAAGTTTTGGCAACCTGCGCATGTGAGGACATAAATAAGGTTACCAGAGGAACAAGAGAAATTGGTTTTGATTTTAAACTTTGTTCCTCGTTTGAAGGTAAATTCAGAGCCTTCAAATAGGTAGGGGCAGGTACCACAATTAGGGCGTGCACATTTTTTGACTGATGGGGTGGAAGTGGTGTATGTAGTTTGGCATTGGTTAATAGTGTTTTCAAAGATTTGTGTTGCCTTTTACATTTAAGGACTTTGTGTGTATTGATGATACACCGAAAATGAACAAAAGGAGAAAAAAATATAAATGTAGTGGTCAGCGATCTATCATGTGCATATATAAATATATATATATATATGTGTATATAAATATATATATATACGTATATATATATATATATATATATATATATATATATATATATATCATAATTTTCCAGAGGAAAATATCGATATATCGAATTTGAAGTCTCTGTCTCTTTTGAATATGAAAATTTAAAAGTTAAAAACCTTATAATATATATATATATATATATATATATATATATATATATATATATATATATATATATATATATATATATATATATATATATATAGTTTTAGGGAAAATAACCAATTTTCAAGAACTCATCGATGAAAATCCACTATCACATATAGAAAAATTAATAATTAAAAGCACAATAAATGAGTATAATATAAAGCAAAGTAAATATCATAAGATAAATATAATAAAAAGATTACACGTGTTTCATCACCAATTTTCAAATAGAAAAGAAATTTAAATCGATTAAAATCAATTAAAATCAATTGAAATTATCGAAAATAAGTTCTATTCAAAAATATACCTACTCGTCAGATCGTAAGTAGAACAATAATTAGATATATATCTCAACCAACAATAAGTACCAAATGAATTAATATGAAATACTTATTATATAAAGATAGAAAAATTATTTAAAAAATATCATAATATCAAAATAATAACCATTCAATAATCATCCCTTCATCCATTATAATAACATGTATATTATATACAAAAAACATCTTACCTAAATTATCATTGTTTTAAATTATCATTGTTTTAAATACAAGTTGAACGAAGTTTAAGTTTAAAATAATAATGAAGATAAAATTAGTACATATTTAACCGGTGTAATAGTTAAAGCTATACTATTTAAAGCTAAAGACGTTTATTTAATTATGATTAAAGATCAATTGAATAATAGAAAAATACAAGATTATTTATTTCTACAAACGTAATAATAAAAAATATGAATGAAAAAATTATGAATGGAAAAAATTATGAATGAAAAAATTAGGAAAGAAAAAATTATTAAGAATAAAAGGTTAAACTTTATATATATATACAAAGTTTTGATTTAAAAAAACTTTAACGATATTATAAACTATAAAGATTAATAATTAATCAAATAATATTAATCAAAAATAATCGAAAATATATCAACACTATTCCAATCGAAGTTCTAATACTATGTTGAAATGAAACTATAACTTCTAAATAATATAGTGTTAAATAAGTTATCTATTAAAATAATCTATAAAGAACCAAATGAATAGTATAAAAACAAGAATACATATTATTTTCAAATAGTAGAAAATCTTCAGCAAAGTGAAAACAGTACTTATCCAAATTTTTCCGTAATTCAAACTGAAAACTAAGACGTTATCTAATAGCTATAGCGTTTTAAGCAAGAGTTCGCGCGAAAATACTACGTTAAAAAAGAACGTTATAATAGAGAATATATATATATATATATATATATATATATATATATATATATATATATATATATATATATATATATATATATATTATCTATATGTATATAATACATATATAAATCTATATATGTATATATATAATATATATATAAATATATATATACATATATATAAATGTAAATGTTAGAGGTAATACTTGATAATTGTAAGCACCTGTATATGCCAGATCGTGGCCGGGGTGAAAGAATAAATTAAAAACGTAAAAATAAAAACAGAACACAAAGGATTCCGCGGTACACGTGTTTCGAGCTTTATAGTCGTTGCATCATTATATTGGTATATAATTGATAGACAGGATGGTATAAAGCTATCTTTAGCCACAAATATATTCTTTCCCAAGTCTTATATCACAAAGAAGTCACCAAGAACAAAGTAAAAGAGGGAGAAACATGAGAGATAAAAAGTGAGAGTCCACTTGGTATTGTCCATTGTAATATCCATTGTAATATCCATTGTAATATACATTGTAATATCTTTAAGTTGATACATTTACGTAAAAGTTCATCGGTACTCCGAAATCTGTCCATATTTTGCCACAATTCAGGGTTGAGTGAATGCTAAATAAACAATACTGGCTGATATGGGCTAGAAGGAGAGGGTCCAAAAAAGGAAGAGGTTAGAGGTTAAAATATAAAATACGAAGAAAAAAATACACAAATATTAATACAAAAATAATAGAAGTCAAATCGAGGGGTAGGGGAGGGTAATATAAGAAACAATAAGAAAAATCCGGATAGTAGAGTAAGATGCATATAAGCTATTTACAAGGGTTGGAGAAGGGTGGTAAAATATAAAAGTAAAGAAATAAAATAACAGAGTTAAAAAGAAGGGGGATAAGAAAAAACCTAAAAGAAGAAAAAAAAGAGAAATAAAGATAGATAAAGAGACAAAGAGATCTAAAAGGGTGAGGTCGTAAATGACAGACATACATGATGCTGTGTCGGCCAAGACTAGTGGTGGGTCATAAATAAATAACGTCAGGCTAAAGAAAACTTGAAATATGATATTCTTGTGGTGAGTGGTCATTTTAGCCGAAGTACATCACTACAACTTAAGTATACGAACTTATCTATTATATTGGTACATACCCTTATCTAGAGGGTAAAAGGATGAAGGAAGTGGTAAATGGTAATTAGAACATATAAAAACCAAAACAGTGAATAATTAGAAAATGTAAACAAGAAAAAAAGTGTGGCACAATATGAACAGATTTCGGAATACCGATGAACTTTTATGTAAATGTATCAACTTAGAGGATAAAGATATTACAATGTATATTACAATGGGCAATACCAAGTGGACTCTCACTTTTTATCTCTCATGTTTTTCCCTCTTTTACTTTGTTCTTGGTGACTTCTTCTTTGTGATATAATACTTGGGAAAGAATATATTTGCGGCTGAAGATAGCTTTATACCATCCTGTCTATCAATTATATACTAATATAATGATGCAACGACTATAAAGCTTGAAACACGTGTACCGCAGAATCCTTTGTGTTCTGTTTTTATTTTTACGTTTTTAATTTATATATAAATGTATATATATATAGATATATAAACATAATTATATATAAAAAAATATATATAAATATATATATAAACGTATATGTAAATATATATGTATATATTAATATAAAGGCATTACTATAGAATAATGCCTTACGCTAAGCTACCATAATAAACATATTTTTACCGAACGCGAGGAAAATGCAACTTTCAAAAACTGGACTCTTAAAAACAGACTCAACTATGTATCGAACGATTTCCCAATTACTAAAATAATATGTAACTTTCGATCATCAATATAGTATTGTCTGAATATATAAAAATAAACAAGAGATTCAACATACCAAAACGAAAAGTCATGTATCCGGCATCGTACATAGAAGATTGTTTATCCCTATACATTCCTGTAAAAGTCGGGTTTTTTTTTAAATTGCACTTCGGTACTCGTGTTTAAACCGGAATAAAATTCAGCACTGAATATATTCCGGTTATAAATTTAATTAATTCAATAATAGGATAAAAATCTTTTACAAGAATTTTATCAATTAGATAGCGTGAAGAAACTCATAAGGAAAAATCCATCATTATCCCTAGAATATATTTATTTATATTTATATAAGGGCATTACTATAGAATAATGCCTCACACTAAGCTACCATAATAAACACATTTTTACCGAACGCGAGGAAAATGCAACTCTCAAAAACTGGCCTCTTAAAAACAAACATTTATTACAGTGACCATTTCGCTTTCATTCTATTTGAAAACTAGAAAATCATTACGAAACCCCTTTCTTTTCACTATTCTTTTTTTTTCACGTTAGAATCTTTTTAGAATTATTTAGAATTATAAATCCTATTTAGAATTATAAATTTTGTTTCTCGTTTTCCTACACATCTTCGTCACCTGCTCCCACTCTCTCATTCATACCTACCTCTTCCTCTCTCTCCCTCCCTCACATATATTCCTCCCTTTGCCGCTCCTCTCTCCTTCCCTTTATATCTCTTTACATCTACCTCTTTCCCTCCCCTTCATATCTTCCTCCTTTCCCGCTCCTCTTTCCCTCCCTTATATCTCCTTACACCTACCTCTTTCCCTCTCTCTTCCATATCTTCCTCTTTTTCTCGCCTCTTTTTCTCCCTCCCTTTCATATTTTCCTCTTTTCTCACTTCTTCCCTTCCTTTGTCTCTTTCAACGTCTACCTCTTCCCCTGTCACCTCACTCTCTCCCTAATATATTTTTTTTCATTTTCCCCCTCTTCTCACTCCGTATCTCACTTTCCCTCACATCCTACATCCTTTCATGACTCTCCCTCAATCTGTCTCCCTTTCTCATCCCATTCTCCCCTCACTTTGTTTCTCTGTCTCTTCTCTCCTCTCCTTCACTCTGTCTCTCATTCTCTTCCACTCGTCTCCCTCACTCTGTCTTTCTTTCTCTTACCCTCCTCTACCTCCTTCTGTCCCGCTAACATCCTACCCCTTCTCTCTTCATATCACCCTCTCTCTTTCCCTATTCCATCCCTCAATCTCTCAGTTCCTCTCTATTCCCTATTCTCATTGTGAGTTGAAAAACGAAGATGGCACCAAAGTGGGAGAAGAAAGAAATGAATCTTCTGTTGCGAGCATGGATAATAGCTAGTGGTGATCCGCCAAACAACATCATCACTGCTGCACTGAAAAACAATGGCTTTCACAGAACCACTGATCAGATAGAGCGGAAGAAGAATGAATTCATCCGATCCTATATGCTTATCAGACAACACATCGACACCATGGATGTCATAATGGAAAATTGTGGCATGGCTGATAACGAGAGAGAAAAGGAGACACAACCCAGAAATCTCTTTGATCCAGCGGTTCCTCAAAAGAATGCATCCCCCACACCTGTGAACGACCAGGCAGAAAAAGATGGGGGATCCAAGGAAGCAGCAACCAGAAGCCCCTCTGTGCCAGTGTCCTACAAAGGAACCGATCCCTCACCTCGTTGGACAACCAGAGGAAAGAAATTCACACCATAAGAAAAGGAAGGACAGAACAAGAACACAAACATAAAGAAGGAAAGGGAGAAAAAGGAAAAAAAATGAAATACCCAAAGCCGAAACCCCAACCCACCAAACAAAAAACAGAAAACGCCATGGAGGATCCAATGCAATCCAAAACCATAGAGAAGTGAAGAAATTTGGAGGGCACTCAAGGACCTGCACATTTTATCTTGGTATTAACCTTACTAAGATCATTTTTATTAATATTATTTTATTTATACTTATATTATATTTATCTTTATTTTTTCCTTATATTGTTTATTATTATCCTTGCTATTATCTCTATAGTTAGTTTGAGCGTTAGGATGATTCCTAGTATTATTATTTGTTCCGTAATAATTATA
This sequence comes from Octopus bimaculoides, assembly GCF_046866305.1. Taxonomy (NCBI): domain Eukaryota; kingdom Metazoa; phylum Mollusca; class Cephalopoda; order Octopoda; family Octopodidae; genus Octopus; species Octopus bimaculoides. Next base: position 17,382,512 of record NC_142943.1, read on the forward strand.
GAATTTAATTTTCGTATTATATTCTGCTTCTCTTAATGCTCACTTATAGTAAGGGGCATGTTTATTAAAAGTATCTATATCCAAGGATAACATGGAAATTCTTTTACCTATATTTTCTATTAGTGCTTTTTTGACTGAACTAGGATGGTTGCTATGGGCATTAATGTACTTTAGGTTCTCGTTTAATTTATGGAATGGTTGGGTTCTATTGGTTACTAAGTTTAGGTATGCATCCAGGTAGTTAACCACGAAATGCTCTTTCTCTATACATATATCTAGGTCATAATTCTTTACAAATTTATATAGTTTTTTCTTTATATTTTCTAATGATCTATTAGTGCAGTTTTTCGCTATCAGGAGTAGATCATCCCTATAAAAACCTCCATCTAAGTTAACATGTTCTAACCCAAGTTCAGATAATAGGTATATTCCTACTAAATCTGTTAATTGTGCCGAGTCTGGGGCGCCCATGGGTACATCGAAGTAATCCCTTGTGTCCTCCCTAGCCCATAGTTTATTTTTATATCTAATTAGGGATTTCCTCCCCGTAAGTACTACATTAACTTCATCATATATCATATTAACCTTTCTCATAGCATATATAATAATCTCGTTAATAGATGAATAGTAATTTTCTAAATCTATTTGGATAAATTAACATCTATTTTTATCTTTAATATTGTCGTGGTGTGTATCACGATCACTACTTATATTCTTTATTCGATGTTTTAGGCACTGAGCAATTCCTCTCTTTATACTGTATGGATAGTGGGAATTGAAGTTGAGGTATCGTCCAGTGAAGGTTGACTTGCAATATACGGATGTCCTGAACCCATGCTTAGTGCGTGTTATTAGAACATCCAGGAATACTAGCTGATTGTCCTTTTCCTTTTCCATTGTGAACTGTATGGATGGCTTTATTGAGTTCACATGATCTAGCAGTATTTTGACATCTTCCTGGTGAGGCCAGAGTATAAAGGTGTCATCAACGTATCGAAGCAATAGGGTTGGCTTTAGTGGTGTTGATCCTACAGCCAAATTCTCAAAGTATTCCACATACACATTGGCTATTGTTGGTGAGAATATGGGAACCAGTATTAAGGAAGGATACAAAAATATTAGGTTCATAAGCCCTAAAATTCACTGTATAATTGCCCACGGGCATATAGCGTAATGGTTAAGATAGGAGGCTACTAACTCCAAGATTCCGAATTCAATTCCAGACAGTGCCTTGAATATATAATAATAATAATAATAATAATAATAATAATAATAATAATAATAATAATAATAATAATAACTAGAAATGATAAAGAGCTGGAAACACTACTACAGACAGTACATGGCTTTACCAAGGAAATAGATATGAAATTCGGATTAGAAAAATGTGCCAAAGCAACCCTGAAAAGAGGAAAATTAGTTAAAAGTAGCAACATCACACTAGATAAAGCCAATGAAATAAGAGAACTAGACGAAAGCCAGTCATACAAATATTTAGGAGTCAATGAACTAGATAGGATACAACACACACAAATGAAAGAAAAAATAAAGAAAGAATACTATAGACGAGTTAGATCAATATTAAAAACAGAGCTCAATGCTAAAAACAAGATAATAGGTATTAACACTTTAGCTGTCCCAGTTATAAGTTACAGCTACAATATCCTTAACTGGACACTAAACGAACTATCTAAAATAGACAGGAAAACAAGAAAAAATAATGACAGGATATACGATGCACCACCCAAAATCTGACATAGAAAGGCTATATATACAACGCACAGAAGGTGGCAGGGGTCTTATACAGCTGGAAAACTATTATAAAATAACTACCATAGGACTGCAAAAATACCTACTCCAGAAGCAAGGAAAACTAATACAAATAGCCACAAAACACGAGCAAAACAAAAAACTGTTTTCAGTATTTAAGGAAGCTGAAAAATACAAACAAGAAATCATACTACCTAACAAATACGAAGAAGAAGAAGAAGAAGAAGAAGAAGAAGAAGAAGAAGAAGAAGAAGAAGAAGAAGAAGAAGAAGAAGAAGAAGAAGAAGAAGAAGAAGAAGAAGAAGAAGAAGAAGAAGAAGAAGAAGAAGAAGAAGAAGAAGAAGAAGAAGAAGAAGAAGAAACAACAAAAGCTATAAAATAAATGAAATCCAAACTAAAACTAGAACAGCAACGGACCATGATAAAACGATGGCAAGAAAAGCCCCTACATGGTAAATACTGAGCTAAACTAAATGCAAAAGAAATAGACAGAGAAAAATCCCAGCAATGGTTGAGAAGCTCAGGACTCAAAGCAGAGACTGAAGGATTTTTAATTGCTGCACTAGACCAAAGCCTCCCCACCAGAAATTACCAAAAACATATAATGAAAAGAAACATAACAAGTAACTGTAGAATATGTGGAGATGGACAAGTAACAATAAATCATATTATCTCTGGTTGCCCAGTCCTGGTTAAGAAGGAATATATTCACAGACACGACAGAGCTGGGACCTATACACACTGGAAGCTATGCCAACGCTATGGGATAACAACAGAAAAAAGATGGTATAAACACACGCCAGAAAAGGTCACAGAAAGCGAGAAAGCAACCATACTCTGGGATATGCCAATACACACAGATAGAGAAATTAAGGCCAATATACCAGATATAATTGTCAAGGATTATGAAGAAAAAATATGCTTTCTAATTGATGTATCAATACCAGCAGATGACAACGTTTCCCTAAAAGAAATGGAAAAACTTTCAAAATACAAAGACCTGGAAATAGAGGTAACTCGAATGTGGAATCTAAAAACAGAAACAATTCCTATCATAGTAGGTGCCTTAGGTATAATAAAAAAATATTCAGACAAATACATAACAAAAACACCAGGACTTACAAATATATATATAACATACAGAACATTGCACTACTGGGCACTGCACACATCCTACGGAAAACACTTTCAATACAGTAACCATAAGAGCATCACAACAAACCAAAGCACATACCCAAGTCACACAGAGCTGCGCTCGGTAGTGAAGTGAAAGCATTTTATAAAAATAAAACTACTGAACAACAACAACAACAACAATAATAATAATAATAATAATAATAATAATAATAATAATAATAATAATAATAATAATAATAATAATAATAATAACCAGCAAAAAATACCATAAGAATGAGAAACTACAGTTGGGCTCAAAATACTGCCAGGACTCCTGATGAAGGATGGAGAGTAAATCAGCCGAAACGTTGTGGTAACAACAAACAAGACGAGGACACGTATCCGTCCAATGCAAATAATGTACAGAATTCCTCATTTCTAAAATATAGAACACTACGTAAATGAGTATTATTCCAGTATAATTCATTATTAAAGAATGGTCAATGCATGTCAATCACATGCTGGAACATCGCATCCTAAAAACCCCTTTATAGTGAACTCTCTATGTTGGAGACGATGTTAGGAAGCAAACAAAGAGTTACTAAAAGTTTTCGATATAATTGTCTTCTGCATGTCCACATCTGACTCAACTGATGTAGTCCCATCTATATGCCGCTGGAGTCGCTGAAATAAAATAGTAAATGCTACAGCAAAGACAGATACATAAGTAACCAAGAAACTAGAAGCATAAGTAACCAAGTGCCGCATCACTCTGGATGTGAAGAAGTATACCTGACCCACATGTAAGAGATGATTTGCCCACCAGATCAGAATAGAAAATTCGAGCCAATATTGACTTCTGCTTATCATCCACAACAAACGAGAATATACATTATCCTGTCCTGTATAATCTCTGCTTTTATTTATGCAAACTTTGCAGCCAAGCGTTTTGTTTCCGACAGATTCTGAAGCCAGAATTTCGTCGTTAAGTTGTTAGAATTCTGTATCATCAGTAATATGGTTGAATTGTGTATCGCACCTTAAATTCAGTGCCTTTGAGAAGCATCATGACTGCCTCAACTATTTCTTTAAGGATTCCATCAATTCGTAGCGTTTGTTGCATCTTAACTCTGTTAACAGAGCTGAAAGCTTTTGGGAAATCGAAAATTAACAGAATACCATTCTGATATATCTCAGAAGGCTAGGCCATACCAGCTCACTTTCAATACCATATACAAGAACCATATCAGCAGTAGTTAATTCATTGGTCTCATAGAAATCCCGAACGTAAATAATGTCATGTTCAATTTATCACTCCTTGTCGTTATATGTAACGACGAAGAGTAATAAATTGAACGTAGGTATGTAGGTATGACATGATTTTACTGTCAAATAGAGACGACATGTCACAAATATTTTTGACTAGAAACACTTCACAATAAAAATAGAGATGTTAATAGCAAAAAATCAAACGACATTCTCATACTTGCCGACTTCAGATGTAGTCTTAGCAATACAACTATAAATGCATCATTCTCGTGCATCATTAAATGTAGGCGATTAGGCATAATGGTTTTATTTCCTCAAAGGTAAAAGTATCCTAGTAACGACATCTTACGTCTTTTATCTTAGTAGTAGAAAAGAAAATCTCAGCAGATTTTTACTTTCTTTGAGTTCTGTGATATTTACGCATGATACATAAATATTTACAGGATTTAGTCTAAAAGGCCATAACCCGAATAACATAAATCTATAATACGGAAAATGTTTATAAATTGAAACTTTTACTTTTATTTTCTTTCTTAGATTATGATATCATAAATATCCCGATCAAACACAAAATTAAACAGAATAACTGATCGAGATTCTCTGAAAGGTCATGTAATGTTAGATCAATATAAAGTTAATATGACAGTTTTTGTATTAGTTTTGAACAAAATTCGTAGCCTAGGGTAATCACTGGTGCACAATAGAAATACAATCTCTAGTTATTCTGCAGAGATCAAATATTTCCATCACCTTTCTCCCTGCTTATTCCTTGATGCTGCTCAACTCTATTCTTCATGACGTTCCCTAATCCTAGTAGTTTATAGAATTTCAAAAAGAGACGTATTCGAAAACGGTAGCCCATTTTCCTACAAATCGGTTTCTCTTTCATACATACAAACAAACAAACAAACAAACATATATGGTGCATGCGTTATGTAAGTATATATGTAGTGGATCACAAATTGATACTAGAAGCATAGATTAAATAGGGTGAGGAAGTCCAGAAGCAGAGAGTTAGCTTAAAGAACGCCTGAAATCTATTGACAAACAATAATAGAGATAAGGAATATAGTTGTATATATGTATGTGTATGTGTGTATGCTTGTATGTATGTAATTACGAATGAATGTATGTATGTTTGAGTGCGCGTTCGTGTGTAAGCGCGTTTGTGTGCGACTGGATTTTAAAAAGCATTAAATATATGTAGAACTTATTCATCTCTTTGAAAGTGAAAACTCTAGGCCATCGCTATAATTTCTCCGATGCCATGTATTCCTCTATTTCTCTGGATTGTTGACATATATTTGTGTGTGTGAGTGTGTGTGTGCATATGTGTGTGTGTGTGTGTACACACACACACACACACACACACTCACACACACACACACACACACACACACACACAGACATATATATATATATATATATATATATATATATATATATATATATATATATATATATATATGTATATACACACATATCACGCACAAACACAGACGTACACACATGTCTTTATAGATAGATAGATAGATAGACAGATAGATAGATAGAAAGATAGATAGATAGATAGATAGATAGATAGATAGATAGATAGATAGATAGATAGATAGATAGACAGACAGACAGACAGACAGACTGATTGATTGACTGATTGATTGATTGATAGATATCTCGACTAACGAAAATAATGTATTCCACTTACTTTTCAATCAGAAATTTACGCAGATTTTTATTCTTCATTATTGAAAAAATATATATATACTTATTTAAAATGCTGTAGGCCTCTGATGTTCCCACACATTTGAACAAAAATGAAATACAATTCCTTCAAAAAAATATACAGTATTTAGTTTATGAAGCAAATAAAAATAAGAAGAAATAAAAACTAAATACATAACTATGTTAAAATTTTTATTTTTATAAAAAGGGCATAAAAGATTAGCTACTTTACTTTCTTCTCACGAACTTCTAATACTTTCTTATAGCTATGTAGCATTACCCGTACAGGTGTCTCAACTTCATTCAAAATTTGCATCGTTTTCTGACAGCTACTATAAAGCTGCGATTCTCAACCATTTTTTTTATCTATAGACCCCTTCAGTTTCTATTTTATTCTGGTGGACTCCCATAGCTATTCGATGTTCAAAAACTAATTTTATAGATACTTCTTTCAAAATGACTATTTTGTTCATCACATATTAACTTGTGTAGGTTGAACTATGGAAAACAGCGAGAGAAACCTTACTGTTTCTTGCGATGAATAGCAAAATTTTTCATGCCATCTTAAAATAATATAGTAGACACAATTTACTCAATTACCTCCGTGGACCCTACTAAAGAAAAAACTTATATGAAACCCGGATTTGAACCACGGTTTTAAAGTATCCTTTATATATCACAAAGACTTTTCGAAAAGATCTCTCTTGCTAAACCAGTTTGATGTGTCTCTTCTTCGCTCTCTGAAGTAGACACTGTTAACTGCTTAAATTCTCAATAGATTAGGATTTCATAATCAACATGCATTAAATCCTGAATACCACCTGCATATACCTCTTGTGTTATTCCATATTTATATTTGAATACAGTTTTGTACAAACTACAATGGGACGTATGTTTACCTTTTCCCAGCCAACTTTAGAACTTTAATTTTTTGCAGAATGTAATTTCTTCAGAATACTTTGACTAATCCATGTTCGTCATCAGTCACTATAATTAAATAATTCTAATATAATGTACTTTGTGAACGGAAACATCTTCTTGATGAGAAGAAATGTTTGGTGGAATAAAATAAACTTCAACAAGTAGATAAGTTTAGTGAAAAATCAAGATCTGAAGGATACATTACAAAAACGAAAAAAAAAAGAAAAGAAAGAAAGAAAAAGCATAAGTCCTTTCTGTTCGAAGTTATTCTTTTCAAAGTAACGTTTGATAACAGGACAGAAATATTTAAAGAAACGACTATTTAAAGATAGCATTTTTGTTACACTTCATTGTAACAATCAGACTAGATTTGGAGATCTTTCATTGCTCTTGGAGTATCACAATGGAAAATAAGCAGTTGCTTAATTTTCTAAGCCCCTAGGGACATTTATTCTTAACAATATGAGATGATCTTTTTCTGCATATACCCTTGTGTCTTTTGTCTTGATTTCAAATGATGGTTTTTGAGAATGAACGTTTCCAAAATCTCCCACATTAGCCCACTAAAACTAGATCTGAGTATTTACCTCTTTCCGTTCAATTGTGCCGGAACTCCTATGCCTGCTGACCTTTCTCTCAAAGCCTTCTACTGTCGATATTGAGGTCGCATAACCACGAGTAGTTAAAGAATGCCAGGAAGGATGCAATCAAACACCTTCCCCAGGCTCTTCACTGGTTTCTCGCTACCAACCAAGAAGCAGAAATTTGCAGACAGACTGACAGATAACTAGCTAAGCTAGCTAGCTAGCTAGCTAGCTAGCTAGATAGATAGATAGATAGATAGATAGATAGATAGATAGATAGATAGATAGATAGATAGATAGATAGATATGCATGTATGTATGTATGTATGTATGTATGGATGGATGGATGGATGGATGGATGGAATAGATCGAAAAGTTTTATAATGCATCAATATAGCTAAGCGACATATCTAAGTTTAGCTTGCTCCACTCAACTCCTTTTGTAGTATTACCATTTCTTCTTCTTACACAAACTCTCTTCCACTCCTTTTTCAACAAGCCAAACTTATTTATTTATTTGTGATACCCATTTGTGCTTGTTTTATATTTTTTAAATGTTCTAAATTTTCAGTTTTGTAAATTTTTATATATCACTTTTTCTATCTTTGTTTCTTCAATTCTAATATAATTTTTGCTGGAAATTTTTCCTCGGCTGCTGATATTTTAACTATTTCCCTGTGCTAAAACATAGAATTCGTTTTATTCAACACTTTTTGTTGCATATATGGTTCATCGTTAACCGTTATTCGTATAATCCAACAGATTCCATTAATTTTGATATGTAATAAACCCTGTTCATTCAGCCTTAAATGTTTATTTGATTCTAATAATTCCCACGGTGCTATATATTCAAACATTTATAAACCGTTATGTCATTCCAAAGGTTCACTTCTGTCTGATGACTGGTTATCTCAAAGTGTGAATAATACGTTGTGAAGTTTTTCACATTCAGTGAAAAATATTCTACTCTATCTTTGATATTCGAATAGTATTTTTCGATCTAGTTCATTACACATCTCTCCAAATGTTTCTCTCTCTCTCTCACTCTCTCTTCGCACTCACTTTATGTGTGTGTGTGTGTGTGTGTGTGTGTGTGTGTGTGTGTGTGTGTGTGTGTGTGTGTGTGTGTGTGCGTGTGTGTGCATGTGTGCGCGCGTGGCTGTGTGGTAACAAGTTTGTTTCCAACCACATGGTCCCCATTTCAGTCCCACTACGTGGTTCCTTGGGCAAGTGTTTTCCGCTATTGATTTGTATCGAGTGATTTTGGTCGATGGAAAACTGAATATATATATATATATATATATATATATATATATATATATATATATATATATATATATATATATATATATATAGGGAGAATTCACAAAAAAAAAACAACAGACGAAGACAGGTGGTATTGAAAATAAATAGATGTATTAGTATAACGCTCGGGAATTGAGGAAGTTTTTAACGTTTCGAGCCTACGCTCTTCTACAGAAAGGAACACGGAAAGAAACCAGGAGAGAAACAAGGAGAGAAAAAAATGTGTGTAGTAGTCAGCGATCTATCATGACGAATGCTGTTCTTACTGGAGCTATTGTAGAAGATTTTGGGCCATATACCTTCATGACAGGAGGTATTCCCAACGTACCAATTACTACTGGTATTATCGAAGTACTAAGCTTCCACATTTTTGTGATTTTGATTTGCAGATCTTTATAGTGAGAAAGCTTTTCGTACTCTTTTCTGGAGACATTTTGATTTTATGGGATCGATTACCAGACAAGTCCATCTGTTGTAGTCCTTGATCACAATGTCTGGTCGATTGGAGTCAATTTTTCTGTCTGTTTGTATTAGGAAGTTCCAAAGGGCGGTGACGCCCTCGCAATTTACTACATCCTCTAGATAGTGCCTGTACCACTTCTCATGGGATTTAATTTTGTAGTATTTACAAGCATTCCAGTGGACGGACTGCCTTAGTCTGTCATGACTTATGAGGCATTCCTTTTCAGCGAGGACTGGGCAGCCAGAGACAACATGATCAACTGTCTGTGTGAATTTTCTGCAAATTTTGCACGAGAAATCAGATCCATCTTTAAATGCGTTTGAATGGTAATTTCTGGAAGGTAAGCTCTGATCTTGCGCTGCAATGATAAAACCTTCAGTTTCCCCTTTCAGATTTGTCCCTTGTAGCCATTGGTGTGTTATATTTTAATCAATATGTGACTTGGACAGGCGGTGAGTGTATCTTCCATGTAAGGGTTTGCCTTTCCAGTTGTTTTCGATATTATTCATGCAAACATATTTTGCTTTTAGTTTGATGATAGGTTTGTCAGTATTTGGGTCTCGTTGGTCTTCCTGGCTGCTAATTTCTAAATCAGGAGAAGCAATGTTAGGTCTGTCAGTATTTGGGCGTCTTTGGTCATTCTTATTGTTAACTTGTAGGGTTAGTAGTTTCTTCTGTTTTTGGTAATAGATACATAATCCCTTCTGTAAGCCACTTTGGGGCTTTCGCAGGGTTGGATATGACTTCATTGAGCGTTACGACTAAGTTGTGGTGAGTGCTCATTAACGAGTTTAGCTAAAACTTGGAATTTTAGCTACACCTGGGGATTTCTATTTCTTTGACTTGGCGAGCGCCGCTTTCATTTCTTCAGCTGTTATATCCTGTCATTCTTGATATTTGAGGTGGGCATTGACCTCTTCTATGTCCCTGACCCAATGTACATCCTAATTAAACTTCTTTGGATTACTCCAAATGTTTTTCCAAAAATCTTCAATTTTCACAATACTGGTATTTTCCCTGGTTCCCCGTAGAGTTTTTTTGTGTTCTCCTTAACTAGTATGTTTTGTCTGTGGAATTATTTTACCTTGCCAGTTGTTTGGTTTTTAATTGTAGTTTTTGTCTGACGATTTCAATCGGTGTGTTCTTTGTTTTCTTGTAAAGGCCATGCTTAGAAATTATTCTTATTAGTTTATTGGGTTTATTAATTTTCCCTTTGTTTGCTTCAAGTAGAAAATATAATGGATTATTTGCCGGTTTATTCTTTCCATCCATGCAGGCTGTTTGTGTACACTGCACTTATTTTGTCTATCTCTAATTTTAATACCGCATTTCTGAGTTGCGACATAAGCAGCTGAGTAAATGAGTTGATCAATCACTTCGAGGGCATTTTCTCTACTATTCTCAAGGCGCTGTCGTATCAGCTTTCCAAGTACTTGATCAACTTCTTGGATTATTTGTCAGTTCTGAATAGTATTAATAATTTGGGGAAGTGGGGCACTTTCGTGGAAAGGTTGATGACGTGACCATTTATAGTGTTTTTAGTATCAACTGATGCTCCACCTTCATAGGGTTCTGTGTACATAGTTTGCTGGTTTGAATTTGTGGTTTCAGAGTTTTTTTTCTGTAGGTATAAGTGAATGTGTGTTATATTGAGCTGACTTTTCACTGGTCTGACTGCTTTATCAATTTCGTTGTCAGTTATTCTTTTAATTTTTAGGATATCACGTCTCACAGCTCCTAGTTTATTACTATCCATGCACAACCTACTTTGCTGGGTTTTGCCCCTCCAGATATTGTAGGTCTCTTTTTGTGTGAAAGATGTTTCTGAGTTTAGTGTTGAATGATAATAAGCATGTATAACTTCGATATATTCCTCCTTAGTCCATTTCCGTCTTGCATTTCTATTTCTATGAGATAGGTTTGGTAGTTGATCCTGAGCGTCAATTTCGGGAATATCCCTGGTTTGATTTGCCACAGGTTGTTAAGGAGGTTGGTCCTGATTTAAAGACTTTTCGAGCTCAGTGTCAGAACCTAAGGTCACTGATGAACGCGTTCTTCGAACGACACGGGTTCTGGAGTGTATTTCCATGTTTGGTATCCAGGGCTGTGTTGGCCAATTGTCTGGTTCCTTGGGTAAGGTTCAGAAATCCCAGGCATCATCATTTTCGGGGTTGTTGTTGCTTTTGTTGTTGTTATTATTATTATTATTATTATTATTATTATTATTATTATTATTATTATTATTATTATTATTATTATTATTATTGAGTGAGAGAGCAGGGCATGCGATCAAAGTGACACTGGGGTAAGATATACGAAGCCCAGTATACCCATCATGACTACCCGTCTGATAAGGGTACACCAGGCATATGTATCACAACCATATGTGCGCCACATAGTGGTCTCATATCAAGATAAACAGCGCATGATCTTGCAGGTGGGGCCTAGTTAGAATTTTCTTCAGGTCGAGTAGCCCATCCAACTCAAAAAATCCTTGAATAAAGGTTGTTTGAGGATGTCGAACGAAATATCCATGTTTCCAAAGGTGAATTATCCAAACCCCAAAGAATTCCTCTCAACACATTTCTACTCTACTTCTGCTCGTGATTAGAGATGCACATATCGTCAGCCACTAAGGGACATGCTCAACTGGTTAAGATCAAGCAACTGACAAGCAAATCTGTGGTATAGAGCAGAATATTTGCTGTAGCTCATCTTTTATACCAAGACAAAACAATGTACATAATAACACTTCCATTCAGTTAAGATGAGAAGCCATGTGAGTCACTGCCTGGTACTGCATCAGGGCATTTATTATTATTATTATTATTATTATTATTATTATTATTATTATTATTATTATTATTATTATTATTATTATTATGCCCGTCAACCGAGTAAGCCACACTTGACCTGAACTCCGTATTTTGCTTGTGAAAATCTTCAATTTTCTCTGGAAAATAGGTGTGCTTTCCTGTCATTTTGTACCAGTGTGGAGAATAGAAGAAACTTCTGCTGGTGAGTTCCTTTTGTGTCTAAAGCTCCCCTATTACGGGGGGGGGGGGGCGGGAGTACCGCTATTTATTTTCACTTTTGATGATTTCCCCCACCCCCGTTGTCAAGTAGCTTAACTACTTCTGCCACCACCGTGAACATCGCCGCCAGTGATGACTTCCCTTCGACAAAAACCAACAAGGACAGGAATAGCAACAGCAACAACAACATTTTCAACAACAATAACATCAATAATATGAACAACAACTCCTATGCAGAACTAATGAAATTGCAAGAACAAGTCTCCTTGGAGGGAAAACTCAGATTCTTGAGAAAGGCAGAAAAACTCCTCAATAGAGCGACTAGAAAAAGTAAGCTTGCCTTCCTTCGGATTTAATGGAAAAGATTACCAGAAGAACTATTGTTTACAGATAGGTGTCGCTAAAAACAGAAAAAAATTTCAATGCACCAAGTAGAAAATGCTTGAAGAGCATATGAACTAATAGTAACTTCTTCACACGAGGAATATGGTTCTGTGGAAGTGAGATTCCTCACAGAGGTACGGGCCTAAAAACATGCGATGGTCCAGTGCAAACAGCAGATCTACTCCTCTCCCCTACACATATTAGTCAGAGGGTAGTGACGATTAGAATTACAGACGTGCTACTATAATTAGACATTTGGTGGTTGGTCGCGTGCGTAGTGGTTGAAGGCCAGAACATGTTTCTGAATATTATAACATATCGTAAGAAAGACTGGTCTGACGTTGGAGATTTTGATCCAAATAAAACTAGAATCACTTGAAAAGATCCTCAAGCTCATTGAGCTTCTGAACGGAGCACAACTCCAGGTCGTGGTGGAAAGAAGGAAACCAAGATTCCACACTTACGGGTCTCGCATTTGAATACCCTCTGCCCACAATAACAACAAAAGCAAGCTGGAGGAATGCCTGCTCCACTACCATCACGACAAGAACTGCATCCAGAAAACCAAAAGTTGCAGCAACAATCCCTGTAGCAACAACAATCTATGAAGCAACAATCTCAACAGCAGAATTATATCACAATAACGACACCAACAACTGTTGCAGCGGAAACAAACAACGCTCAACCATCCCTACAGATTGGCGATAGAAATATACCATTTAATCCTGAAACTGTGGATTCAGAAACCTTATTATGCATTGAGAAGGAATTGAAACTGTCACAAAAGACTTATGTGGGAGAAAAAAACGAAAGAACGGTTATAAAAAAAGTCGAAAGACAGAAGAAAAGCCGAAAGACAGGAGAAAATCCGAAAGACAGGAGAAAAATCTATCTGCTTACAATTCATCACCTACCCTAACAGCAGTGCTGACACATTCACCAAGATCTCAACAACAAAACCACGATGATAGACACAAAAGAAAGCACCAAAATAAAACAAATAATGATGAAAAACAACAATCACAACGGCAACTCATATAACTGTGTACAGAAGCTGAATTTCTTATCAACTTCACAATTGTTCGCAAGACAGGATAGCCAGTCTTAACTAGAAATAAGCTGAGAGGAAGTTATACCTAAAAGGTCGAGCAGCGGTGGCGAATAACTATATAGCTTTCATCATCATTTATCGTCCAACCGTCGTTCCCTGCCGACGTGTTCCAATAGCCCGGCGGTCAGTAGCCGATCTGTGCGGGCTTAGGCTTGATGTGGCTTCTAATACACAGACAAACGCTCGGGTTGCGCCATGTACACCGGTTTCTGGACAGTGAGCGTCTGTGGGTTCCGTTTGTGAAGTACGTCTTTCCGCAGCACATCTCCTTGATAAAACTGCAGTCTTGACTGAAGAAAAGACAAAGACTGTGTGCCTTGCACCTAGAGTGTCATCAGACACTCACAGCCCTCTACCAGTCGGGCAATGGGATCAGTCGATCTTCCACTTTAGCGATATATAGAATATTAGTGATAGAGAAGTGTAAGGACGTTCTCTGGGAGACTCTGGGCGTCAACGAAAGCGAGTATGCTAGTCTGTTCCGAAGTACTTTCCGGTCGGAGACTACCATGGATAATTTCCAGATTTCCTTGGTCTAGCAGTGCTACCGAGAGGCTTTTTCGGTTCCAGATAATTTCTGCAGGAACGGATGTGCTGACAGAGGACTTGCCCGAAGTGTGCGCAGAGCGTCAAAACCGTTCTGCATGCACTCGTACAATGTCAGGCATTGCTGACTTGTGGAATTATCTAGAACAGCTACTGTCACACGTGGAACGGATCCGTCTGCCGAGTCCGTAGTGATGATTACCCAGCCGCCCTCCTTTGGGCAGATAAGGCAGTTTTCCTTTGCCTGGTGGTTTTGGCGAAAGAGGTTGTCTGGTGGACGAAGATGAAAAACATATAGACAGAGACAATCCTCTTTGGTGGAGCCCTAATCGACATTTTCAAGTTTTCCGTGAAAAGAAAGTCGGGGAGGAGAGGAAGGTGCTGCCCTGAATTCATTGAAAGATGGATACAAGTTGCAAAAATGGTAAGAGCGGATAAAACAGCTCTAAGTATAGGCCTTGTGAGTTGGAGAACAGCAATTGGAGAAGGCACTTGTCCTTGGTGTTCAGTGAGTTTTCTCGATTATCCCTAGAGGCGCCTTTGTATCAAGGAGGACTACATCACTATCATCCGTTTTTCCCCTTCTTTCTTGTAACTGCTGCACACAATGTATACTTCTATTCTTTGTTTCACTGTATACCGTGTATACTTTCTCTCTCTCTCTCTCTCTCTCTCTCTCTCTCTCGCTCTCTTTCTGTGTGTGTGTGTGTGTGTGTGTGTGTGTGTGTGTGCGCGCGTGTGTGTGTGTGTGTGTGTGTGTGTGCGCGCGTGTGTGTGTGTGTGTGTGTGTGTGTGTATAAAATTTATCGATTACACATAGATTGTGTATGTGCTTTGTTTATAAGCCTATTTGCTGCGGATTAGCGTCTGGGATAGTTCCCTGAACAGCGCTGAAGAACACCTGAATATCATAGACTAAGCAAGATGACTCGCCCTGGATCGAATTCAGGAGGCAAATTATCAATATCTACCAATATTTCATCATTATTGATACCACGCATCTGAATCGAACTGAGACGAATCACTCTTCTGGTCTATGACTTATATACAAATAGAGTGAAATCTGTTTGCTGATGTGTCACGGCTAAAGTACATGTGAAAGTAAATGACGAATTGAAAGCAGTTCTGGTAATGTAAACATTCTCGATCGCACATACATAGTGTATGTGTTTTGTTTATGCGCAATAGAGTCTGAGATAGGCACATCAGCAAATAGATTTCACTTCATTTGTATATAAATCATATACCAGGGAAGGATTCGTTTCGGTTCCATTCAGGCAAGTGGTATTAATAAGCCATAATAATTACAAAATATTTGTATCTATGATATTCAAGTATTCTTTTACACCCAGCGTTGTCCAGAGAGCTAATCCAGACACTACCGAGCAGCAAATTGGTTTATAAACCAAACACATACACTATGATGTACGTGCGATCCATGTTTACCGTGACACATCAGCAAACAAATTTTACTCTATTTGTATATAAGTCATTGACCAGGTGAAGGATTCGTTTCGGTTCAATTAAGGTGCGTGGTATCACTAAACCACAATAATGGCGAAATATCGGTATCTACCACTCATGAGTTCGATCCGAATTAAATTATCTCACCTGATCTGACATTCAGGTGAAAAAAATGCTTAGCAGCATTTCATTCATCGTTCGGTTCTGAGTTTCATAGTTGACTTTGCCTTTCATCGTTTCGGGGTCAATAAAATAAGTACCAGATGACTAATCCCATCCCCTAAAATTGCTGGCCCTGTGCCAAAATTTGAAACCATTATTATTTTGCTTTGGCTCAGGTTTGGTGTTATTCCTAGTAAGATTTATGTGGGTACGGGGTTACTACTTGTAACCTTAGGTATCCACAGATTTTCAGCTGTTTTTCAAGTGCTTAGAACCTTCCTGATAATCCTTGCTGTCCCTAAAAGACAAACTTTCTATAGGAGCTCTACAGGGCATTCTATTCCAATCTCTTCCAACAATTTTTTCTATATCTTTGTTTACTGTTCCCAATGCACCAATTATTATAGGCACGACCTTTACTGTTCTCATACCCCAAATTATTCCTATTTCAAATTTTAAGTGAATTTATTTGTTTTGATTTATGTCCTCTTTCTTTACGATCCTGGAATCAAACTGGCATGATGACTCGATTAGTAAGTATCTTCGCTTTTCCTTATCAATAATTATGCCCGGTTTATTATTTTCTAACTTCTTGTCCGTTTGAATAGGAAAGCCCCACAAAATCTTAATTTTGTGGGGCTTTCTCTGACTCTAGTATTCTTTCGACTCGATGATTGTACCATATGTTTCCAGCTTCAAATCTCCATTTCTGGCACAGTTTCCCATGCAAAACTTTTACAACCTAGTCGTACTTCTATTTCTTATATTCTTCTTGTGCTAACTTGGGACATTCCGTCACAGTGTGTGCCACTGTCTCGTTCCAAGATTTTCTGACACATTTCCTCCATATATATTTTTTCTCGAGTTTGTTTTTATCAGATGATCTTGGACTGCTACACTTATGCTCTATCCTTTGTTTTTAAGTGCCCCTTTTTTAACCAATCCCATGATTTTGTTCCACATACGTCTCTAAAATTGACCATGCAGAGGTTTCTCTTCAATCTGTCTGACATGCTCTCTTTGTATTTCATTCTTGTCCTTTTGTCTTATTACGCGCTTGGTCACCTGTCCTTTATTGATTGTCTTCAGTAGTTTTTCTGTTCTGCTTTGTAAATACTCTACTAGCCCTTTTCTTTCCATCTGTGCCGGTTGTCTTGGTACAGTTGTAAGTTGTCATTCCACCTTTGTTAGCCACTCTGCGCTTTTATTATGTCTCGCCGGCCTGTTCTACAGCCTTCCCTCAAATTCTTTACTTTCTTCTGGATCTGGAATCAGTTCCTGGTGTTGGTATCCTTTTATTTCCTCAAATAGACGTCTTGTATTTAATTGGAACAGTCTATTCTAAACCTTTGCATCTAGCATCATATCTTCTCGGTTTGGCCTTTAATGCTGCCACCTTTTTAGTCAGTTCTTCATGTACTGTTTGTTTTTCCCTTTTCTCTCACCTGTACTGTCCATTCAATTGTCTGATCACTGCTTTATTCTTGAGCTCTCCTCTCATTATCCTATTCAATGTTCCAGTTCTTTCCCTGTCTTTTCCAGCTTCATTCGTATTCTCTTGCTCCAGTTCGGTTCTTTCTTTTCATTTACTTTTATATTTCCAGTTTTTCGCTTGTGGCCTACTATGTTAGCTACGATATTAGCAGCATCTATGATTAGCTGTTTTTTTCACTGATGTTTTGTATCTTAATCAGGCATTAAAAATCATTTAGCTTACCTGTGGTTCTCCTCACCTTTTTTTCTGTCCATATATTTTACATTTGGTGGTACGTCATTGTTCCCGTCAGATATTTTACCTCGCAGCATAGCTAAAATCTCCTCTTCTTCATTCAGATCTTGTGCAGTACTTACTGTCGCTTGTCTATCAAGGGCATCTTCATTAGTTACTTTATCAGTATTCCCTGGTACTCTGCAGTTTTCATTTGTTTCATTTCTTCATCTCTTACCCCTTCATTACTGCTTTCTGCTATTGCTGTTTCACTCCCCTTCTGCACTTTTTATCTTTCGTTGAATTTCTTCAATCTCTACTCCTATAATCCAGTCATTAGTCAATGGGCGGATGCTTCAAAACCACTTTTTGTATCCCATATTCTCTTCATTCGATTCATGGAGCCTCTTTTGTTGGGCTCCCTTCTTAGCCAGCATCCTATTACTATTTTGTTTACATCTTTTTCCCATTACATTCTTTTGCACTTGTGACTGCGATTTTGGTCTTGTCTAAAAACTCCTCTTCATCATTCAAATCTTGTGCAACACTTACTGTCACTTGTCCATCTACATCGTCTTTATTAGTTACTTTATCAGTATTCTCTGGTACTCTGCCGGAGTTTGATCAGATACTCCCTGCCTGTCATGCCCAACACATTCACTGTTAACAGTTCCAGCCCCGTTAGCGCAGTTGTGGTAATCATTTAATTTTGACATCACTCATTTAAGGGTATCATTTGTAAGGTTGTGAAATCACCAGTATTTTTATCGTGACACCATCACCAGATGGGTTGTTAGCCAAGGCTCTGAGAGTCTACATCTACTCTCGTGTACATTGTTTTTAGTGCCAGTCTCGTTCACTCCATTGTTTTATATCTTTCTATTTGACATTTTCACTCCTGAGAATTTTGGTCTTGAGGTGATACAACTATCGGTGTTTTTATTGAGGCACCTTCTCTAGAGGGGTTGCCGACCAATACTAAAGGGATTCCTCCTATCATGAAACAAGTTTTATTCCACTAGAAGCCAGCCTGGTATTTCTTGGTTTCGGGGTGGGTACTACACTTTGCCCAACGGTAGTTGTGGTTAAGGGTAACCTTGTACTTCCCATGTCGTGACGCCACAACCGGATGCACTTTCATGCCTTACCTAGGACGTGTTACTATTGGGATTATTATGCTTTGTCTTTATTGTTAATGTCTGTGGTGGTGATAGCACTGTTGTAAGCTATTGCTCTCTTTGACTATTTCCTGTAGTCGCCGTGGCTTTGTTACTATCGTTGCTCTTCTGTCTCCGATCGTTTTCATTGCTTGTGTGTTTGTTTTCGTTCTTGTAATTGACTGTGTTGGTGGGATGGCCGCTGTTATTGTTTTGGAACACTCTCACTGGCCCTCCAAAATAGAGTGTTAATGTTAATCTTCCTCGGCGTGCTATACTTACATATATGGGGGAGATGTTTTGAGTGATTGTGGGGGTACTGGATGAGTTTCAGGTTTGGTCTGCTATGTCAAGAGCGAAGGGGATTAGATTGGCCGTCTAGCCATATATTTGCACTGGAGTGTTATTCGTGGCCATTCAGACTGCTTTCTTCGTTTTCAAATAACTGTCTGGTTGGTCAAGAGAAAGCTGCTGGTGTCGGATAGGGTGCAAGTGGTTGGGGCCTAGCGTACGGTTGTGGGAGGACGGAGAAAAGTCTCTGTAGAGAAATTGATTAAATTCGAGGACGGGAAAATTAAATTAAAATCCAAATTTAAGATACAAGACTGGGGTTTCGGAGACATTTCGTATATATATATATATACATATATATATATATATATATATATATATATATATATATATATATATATATATATGATATTTATTTTATGATATTGATATATATATATATATATATATATATATATATATATATATATATATATATATATATCAATAGTAGTATTTTAGTTTATTTCATAATATTATTTAATTTACGACCATTAATATTTTTATTTATTTATTATATATTAGAATTTAATATTTATTAATATGTTTTATAAGATAACTATAGTTTTTTGTTCTTTTTATGTTGTTAGTTATATAAATTTTAAATTTTTCATTCATTTATTTAAGTATTATTATTTCATTCATGCTTTCGTATTCTATTCTCTATTTTAACGTTCTTTTTTAACGTAATATTTTCGCGCGAACTCTTGCTTAAAACGCTATAGCTATTAGATAACGTCTTAGTTTTCAGTTTGAATTACGAAAAATTTGGATAAGTACTGTTTTCACTTTGCTAAAGATTTTCTACTATTTGAAAATAATATGTATTCTTGTTTTTATACTATTCATTTGGTTCTTTATAGATTATTTTAATAGATAACTTATTTAACACTAAATTATTTAGAAGTTATAGTTTCATTTCAACATAATATTAGAACTTCGATTGGAATAGTGTTGATATATTTTCGATTATTTTTGATTAATATTATTTGATTAA
This sequence comes from Octopus bimaculoides, assembly GCF_046866305.1. Taxonomy (NCBI): domain Eukaryota; kingdom Metazoa; phylum Mollusca; class Cephalopoda; order Octopoda; family Octopodidae; genus Octopus; species Octopus bimaculoides. Next base: position 17,402,556 of record NC_142943.1, read on the forward strand.
TTATTAATCTTTATAGTTTATAATATCGTTAAAGTTTTTTTTAATCAAAACTTTGTATATATATAAAGTTTAACCTTTTATTCTTAATAATTTTTTCTTTCCTAATTTTTTCATTCATAATTTTTTCCATTCATAATTTTTTCATTCATATTTTTTATTATTACGTTTGTAGAAATAAATAATCTTGTATTTTTCTATTATTCAATTGATCTTTAATTATAATTAAATAAACGTCTTTAGCTTTAAATAGTATAGCTTTAACTATTACACCGGTTAAATATGTACTAATTTTATCTTCATTATTTTAAACTTAAACTTCGTTCAACTTGTATTTAAAACAATGATAATTTAAAACAATAATAATTTATGTAAGATGTTTTTTGTATATAATATACATGTTATTATAATGGATGAAGGGATGATTATTGAATGGTTATTATTTTGATATTATGATATTTTTTAAATAATTTTTCTATCTTTATATAATAAGTATTTCATATTAATTCATTTGGTACTTATTGTTGGTTGAGATATATATCTAATTATTGTTCTACTTACGATCTGACGAGTAGCTATATTTTTGAATAGAACTTATTTTCGATAATTTCAATTGATTTTAATCGATTTAAATTTCTTTTCTATTTGAAAATTGGTTATGAAACACGTGTAATCTTTTTATTATATTTATTTTATGATATTTACTTTACTTTATATTATACTCATTTATTGTGCTTTTAATTATTAATTTTTCTATATGTGATAGTGGATTTTCATCGATGAGTTCTTGATAATTGGTTATTTTCCCTAAAACTATATATTTTATATATACTTTATCTATAAGGCTCAATTTAATTTTAATTTTTTATAAATTGATTTTAATTGAGTTTTATGCCTGTAATTTTGGATTTTGTCCCTAATATTATTATATATATATATATATATTCGTGTCACCAGGCAGTTTTCCTTTGCTTGGTGTCTGTAGCGAAATAGGTTGTTTGGTGTACAAGGCTGAAAGCATGAGGACAGATACATTCCTCTTTGGTAGAGCTCTCACTGACTTCAAGTTTCACTTGAAAAGAAAATTGAGAGTGGAGAGGGAAGTGTAGTCCTCGAGTGAGTTTATTGAAAGGTGGATGAAAGTTGCAAAAATGGCAAGAGTGGATGATACCTCTCTAAGTGTAGACCTGTGAGTCGGAGAGAAGGAATTGGAGAGAAGGAATCGGAGGGGGCACATGCTCGTTCCTCCGCTCTTACGTCTGTACCCTTTTTGTTCCACTGGTCGTTCTCATCTAGGTCAACATCAGTTTCCACATTAAGATATTATTATTATTATTATTATTATTATTATTATTATTATTATTATTATTATTATTATTATTATTATTATTATTATTATTATTATTATTATTATTGTTCAGTAGTTTTATTTTTATAACGTGCTTTCACTTCACTACCGAGCGCAGCTCTGTGCGCCTTGGGTATGTGCAGTGGTTTGCTGTGGTGCTTACATGTTTACTGTATTGAAAGTGTTTTGCGTACGATGTGTGCAGTGCCCAGTAGTGCAATTTTCTGTATGTTATATATATTTGTAAGTCCTGGTGTTTTTGTTATGTATTTGTCTGAATATTTTTTTATTATACCTAAGGCACCTACTATGATAGGAATTGTTTCTGTTTTTAGATTCCACATTCGAGTTACCTCTATTTCCAGGTCTTTGTATTTTGAAAGCTTTTCCATTTCTTTGAGGGAAACGTTGTCATTTGCTGGTATTGATACATCAATTAGAAAGCATTTTTTTCTTCATGATCTTTGACAACTATATCTGGTCTATTGGCCTTAATTTCTCTATCTGTGTGCATTGGCATATCCCAGAGTATGGTTGCTCTCTCGTTTTCTGTGACCTTTTCTGGCGTGTGTTTATACCATCCTTTTTCCGTTGTTATTCCATAGTATTGGCATAGCGTATGTAGGTCCCAGCTCTGTCGTGTCTGTGAATATATTCCGTCTTAGCCATGACTGGGCAGCCAGAGATAATATGATTTATTGTTTCTTGTCCATCTCCACATATTCTACAGTTACTTGTTATGTTTCTTTTCATTATTTTTTTTTTTTTTGGTAATTTCTGGTGGGGAGGCTTTGGTCTTGTGCAGCAATTAAAAATCCTTCAGTCTCTGCTTTGAGTCCTGAGCTTCTCAACCATTGCTGGGATTTTTCTCTGTCTATTTCTTTTGCATTTAGTTTAGCTCAGTATTTACCATGTAGGGGCTTTTCTTGTCATCGTTTTATCATGGTCCGTTGCTGTTCTAGTTTTAGTTTGGATTTCATTTGTTTTATAGCTTTTGTTGTTTCTTCTTCTTCGTATTTGTTAGGTAGTATGATTTCTTGTTTATATTTGTCAGCTTCCTTAAATACTGAAAACAGTTTTTTGTTTTGCTCATATTTTGTGGCTATTTGTATTAGTTTTCCTTGCTTCGGGAGTAGGCATTTTTGCAGTCCTATGGTAGTTATTTTATAATAGTTTTCCAGCTGTATAAAACCCCTGCCACCTTCTGTGCGTTGTATATATAGCCTTTCTATGTCAGATTTTGGGTGGTGCATCCCATATCCTGTCATTATTTTTCTTGTTTTCCTATCTATTTTAGATAGTTCGTTTAGTGTCCAGTTAAGGATATTGTAGCTGTAACTTATAACTGGGACAGCTAAAGTGTTAATGCCTATTATCTTGTTTTTAGCATTGAGCTCTGTTTTTAGTATTGATCTAACTCGTCTATAGTATTCTTTCTTAATTTTTCTTTCATATTATTATCATTATTATTATCATTATTATTATTATTATTATTAAGGTGATGACGTGGCAGAACCGTTAGCACGTCGGACAAAATGCTTACGCCGAGGTCGTCTTTACCTTTCATTTTTTAGAGGTCGATCAAATATGTGACATTTGAGCAATGGAATTAATGTAATCGGCTAGTCCACTCACCCGAAGTTTCAAGCGTTGTACCTATATAGTAGAAATGATTACCCTTTTATACCCTTTCATACCAAAATTATTGCTATCTTCAAATGCTTTACTCACCTAATGAAATAAACTATCAGTTAGGATTCTTTTATTTTTCACTTGTTTCAGTCATTAGACCCAAACACCGGTTGAGGTCTAATGACAGACAGACAGACAGACAGGGAGATAGATAGATAGATAGATAGATAGATAGATAGATAGATAGATAGATAGATAGATAGATACGATGGGGTTCTTACTAAATCCATTCACAAGACCAAAGAGAGTACTCCAAAACAATAACAACCATCCCACCAACACAGTCAACTAGTAAAACGAAAACAAACACAAAAGAAACGGAAACAATCGGAGACAGAAGAGCAACAATAGCAACAAGGTCACGGCGACTACAAGAATTAGTCAAAGAGAGAAATAGCTTACAACAGTGCTACCCCCACCACAGGCATTAACAACAAAAGCAAAGCATAATAATACCAGTAATAACACGTCCTAGATAAGGCATGAAACGGCACCCGGTTGTGGCGTCACGACGTGGGAAGAACAAGATTACCCTGAATCACAACTACCGTTGGGCAAAGTGCAGTATCTATAAGTATAGTACCCACCCCGAAACCTAGAAATATCAGGCTGGCTTCTGGCTCAAGACTACAGAAGAAGACACTTGCCCAAGTTACACCCCGATGGGACTGAACTCGGAACCCTATGGCTGGGAAGCGAGCTTCTTACGACGCAGCCAATTGCAAAGAAAATACATTTACTGTTATTTTATTTTTTTTAAGAGAAACCTCGATTTAAAACAAGAAGCCACCCCATAAATGTCAAAGTCTCTTTTAATTACACATGTAAGTAGTGAAGTATCTTACCGTCTGATCAAATCTGGAGTCTTGATAAGCATCACTAATGTTGATAGATTCTCCGGTTAGGAGAACTAGTTCAGGAATACTTCCTCCAATATTACATGCCTCTTCTTGTCTGTTAACGATAGCAAACGTGAAATATCTTTCAGTAAAAACAGTTCAATATTTTGAGAGTTTTAATTGTAATTAGTAGTAAGAAATAGATGGAGAACTTTCTGCATACATGTTTGACTCAAAGTCGATCTGAACCATTCTGTAAACACAATTACAGTCTGTATTATTCTCCAACTCACTCAAGTACTTGCATGGCAACGTTTCTCTTTATTAAACGCATTTAAAAACTCCAGCTTGAAGATAGGTAAATGCATGTTTAAAATATTGGCATAGGACACGTATCATGCAATCTAAGCACATCATTAAAGATATATCCATTATATATACAAAAAAAAATGTAACAAGATCGCAAGAGATGACAATAAAACATCCGGACAGATAGACGATACAAAGACGGACAGGAAAAGACAACAAACACACACGCACTCATATATGATATACGTATGTATATGTATATGTATATATATATATATATATATATATATATATATATATATATATATATATATATCAGGAAGATGTACTTGCATAGCAAGCGACTTGATCTGAGATCGTGAGCTGGAACGAAGACAATTGCAGCGTGGAAGGTGTTTATAAGCCATTGAAGAAACACACAAAAACCGTTAGATTCATTTCAACATTTAATTTGCCAAAATATTTCTGTCGCTTTGAGACCGCGACTGTTCACTGACAAAATTCCGTGCTGCATCTGCATATGTATGTATGTATGTATGTATGTATGTATGTATGTATAATGTATAACACATTTATATGGATATATATATATATATATATATATATATATATATATATATATATATATATATAATCTTTTCGTTTACTTGTTTCAGTCATTAGACTGCAGCCATGCTGGGGCATCAGCTTCAAGTGTATATATATATGGATATATATATATATATATATATATATACGAGGGACTTCTTTGACTTTCCTTCCATCAAATATGCTCACAAGAATTTGATCGGCCTGAAGATATAGAAGTCATTTGCCAAAGTGCCACGCAATGGGGCTGAACTAAGTACCATGTTGTTGGGAAGCAAGCTTCTTACCACATGCACACCCCTGTGTATCTATATATATGTATGTCATTGTTCGGTCTTATTTCAATTTTTTTTGCCAATAGAGAAAGACTCGGTTTCTAGTATGTATGTACTAAATCAACAGAAATCACAGGTCGTTGGATCGAACACTTCTCTGAACTCCTAAACCATGAGTCAGTTGTGAACAAAACAGTGATTGATACTATGCAACAAAGACCTATCATTGGCTCCTTAGACTCTTCGCCCTCAATAGATGAAGTAATGACATCAATAAGTAAATTGAATCTTGGTAGGGCACCTGGAAAGGATGGAATTTGTGCTGAGGTCTTGCGATTTGGTGGTAATTACATCACACAGTCCCTTCAAGAACTTATTAGTGCAGTCTGGAGGGATGGTGCAATCCCTAAGGACTGGAAGGATACAATTATTCTTCCTCTATATAAAGGAAAAGGAGCCAGAACAATGTGTGGTAACTACAGAGGTATTGCTCTACTATCAGCTGCTGGCAAGGTTCTGGCAAATATTCTTCTTACTCGTCTGAACGGGTGTCTCGTAAATGATGTCCTATCTGAATCTCAATGTGGCTTCCGATCTGGTAGAGGGACAATGGATATGCTCTTCACAGCAAGACAGATGCAGGAGAAGTGCTATGAGCAGAATATGGATCTTGTCCAGGTATTCATTGATTTAACAAAGGCCTTTGATACTGTAAATAGGGCCTTTCTATGGAAAATACTTGGCAAACGTGGATGTCCGGATCACTTTATATCATTTCATGATGGGATGGAGGCTTGAGTCAATGTTGGTGGTGGCATGGCGGAACCCATTCCTGTAGAAAATGGCGTCAAGCAGGGTGACATCCTTGCTCCAACTCTCTTTTCTTTGTATTTTGCTGCTGCTTTTACTCCTGCTTTTGCTAAGGTTATCTCTCTGGGAATTTATGTCAGATATCGATCTTCTGGACGCCTCTTTAATCTTCGCCGATTTGCTGCCAATTCAAAGGTTCTCCAGTCAATTATTCGTGACCTCCTTTATGCAGATGACTGTGACTTAATCACTCATACAGTGGATGACAGGCAAATACTCATGAATTGCATTTCTGTTTCTTGCAAGGCATTTGGACTTGGCATTAACCTGGACAAGACTTGTTATGTTCCAGCCTGCACCAGGAAATCCATATGTGAAACCAGCTATCTTGGTTGAAGGAACAATTCTGAAGGTAGTAGACAAGTTTGTCTAGCTGGGCAGCACACTCAGCCGTTCTTGCTCCCTGGATGAGGAAATATGTTTCAGGTTGCAGAGAGCAACTAATTCCTTCCGGTCTCTTAAGTCTCGTG